>NW_015151408.1:161990-209601 GCF_000732505.1 Cyprinodon variegatus | reverse complement strand
TTATTTATTTATTGTCCGTTATATTCTTCAACTTTATTTATATATTACTTATTTCTTTAATTATTTATTTATATGCATGTTATAATATTTTTGTTTGGTTTATTCTTCCTTTGTATTTTTTTTTTACCCTATTTATTTCTGCCTGTTTTTACATTTCTGTAAGCATGTCTGCCTCATTATGCAAATGAGGAGGGGTGTGTCTTAAGGGCTTAATTTCTGCCCATTGGTTAGCAGCCACCGGATGCTTATTTATTTTACCAAGTTGTTTGGCTGCCAAGACAGTATCATCATCATCATCTTCATATTTATTGATATAGCACTTTAAAACAGCTACCACTAAAACAAAGTGCTGAACTTGGCTAAAAAAAATAATAACTAATACTTAATAATAATAATATCTTGTAGGGAAAGGCTTTTCAAAGCTTGTTGAGGACACGGGAAATCCTTCATATGTTTTGATGTGAATGTTTACTTAATATTTCAGTAGGGACTCTCTTTTCTCTTCCCAACCAGAGGCTATTTTTAGCTCCTTGCTCTGTCACCATGGTGTAACACTCTGCATACCACATACAGCAGATGAAGTATGGGAATTGTTTATAGGGAGCATGACAGCAATTACTCAGCTTTTCTGCATAGTAGTGCTGCTATTTTGCTCCAGAGCTTATTGCTGTTTGATAAAGTAGCAGTATTCACAACAGGCAACAGATGTTTTAAAAAAATAGCCTTGCATTGTTCAGAGCAGTTGTGTTGATGAATTAATGGCAAAGCCCTTAAAAGGTCTTCAACATCATGAGCAATGTCCCAGAGTGAACTTCCCATTTTGTCTCTTTTATGGAGCAGCTTTATTTCTTCCCTATTTATCTTCACCACACATACAGTAGGAAAGATTGTCATGGTAGCTCGTTGGTAAGAGGAAGTTCCCATGGCATTGAGGATCACTGTAGGCTATAAATACATTGGCCGGTCAAAGAGCAGGTAAGGATGCCTGCTCAGATTGGCAGTTAGAATAATCTGAAGTTGTTCTCACGCTCTGTTAAAGAAACCAGTTTCAGTTTGAAAGTTGCTGAAGATCAAAAACAGGCATTTTTTTCTTTTCCTACCATGAATCAAAATGTGTTAAAAAAAAAAAAAAACAGCAACAAGCATCACTAAAAGAAAACCAGACCATCAGTAAAAAGCTTTTGTTGTTGCATCATGACAAACCGATTGAGGGCACAACCCAAGTTGTACCCAAGTGCAAAAAAAAGACGTTTGCAGAATTGTGAATAGTGAATTAAACATTAAGTGAATAAAAGATGACTGTTAAGCATTATTAAATGACTGAAATATGTTTTTTCAATGTTCATGTAGTAATTTAGGCATAATGACAGCTGTGATAGCGATAGCTTTAATTTCAATACATGTGTTTCAGTTATATCCTTTTGGGGGAAATCTATAGATTTACAGAAAGAATTCCTCAGAATGTCTTTTTCGAAGTGTGGACCACAAAGCCGACTCCAGTTTGTGTCAGCAAACTATTATTTTAAACACCTCATTCTCAGGTTGTAAGCTTGACATCATGATATATTTATAGCTCCTTCCAGATCCTAGTTCTGCAATAAACAACCAACCACAGACCTTCCATTACAGATCCCTCTGACTTTTCTTATCACACAGATTGATCCTTTCAGATTACAGGCCTGTATTGTGGCATTAAGGGAGTAAATAGGGATGTTTTAAAGTTTTCAGATTTCATCCAAGGAATATGAAGAAACTGTGCGGGAGACTTTTTCTTTTTCGCTCTGTGTCCACTTCCCTGCATGTTTGAAATGCACTCAGTGCTTTAATGCGGGCAAAGTTGTGCCCAAAAACTCATTTTCTGCATCAGATTATGTTGAGCGACTGGGATTCCACGTTAGGCAGACACTGTATGATCATCCTGTGGCTCTGATCTGTGTGCACCAACAGTTTTATTGTTTTGAAGTGTTTGATGCAAAGGATTTTGCATGGCCCATTTATGCCTTTCGTTGCAAATTTAAACTTGTTTTCTTTTTTATTGACTTAAGTATTCAATCTTTATTTGATCTAGAAACTTTTTAACAGGCTCAAGAATAAGGTCAACGCAAACCTTTGTCTCATATCTAATGGGACTTTCATTTTTCAAACCATTGGGACTAAAAAGGGAATGCCCATCTTCTCCTAAACCAAGCTTTTGCCTAAATAAAACATTAGGCCCAGGATATTGTTTGTTTTAAAAAGACCTCTCTGGTGTCTCAGAGGACAGTGTGAGTTTTCAGGCCTGTTGGACAGACTGAATAATCCTTGGTTCACTCACTCATCCAGCAAATCCAGGACTCCTGTCCATAGAAAGTGGGCGTGGGGGTTATTTCTTATAATACTTCTTATTGTCCTCATGCATAAGTAAAGAGGAGGCCAGAGATGCACTCATCTGACACATGCACCTGCTCCTGTACGGTGCCTGCTTTTTGTACACACACACCAACCCATTCCCACTTACAGGGATTCCACTCTCCTCCCTTTTATCCCCCCTATATCTTTGTCCTGATTGGAGCTGTGGGGGGTAGACACTAAGGTGACATGCTACTGCATCCTTAATGTCTTTGTAGTCTATTGCACTTTAAGTGTATTCTGCAAAATAATACATTTATTCTTAATATCAGTCGCTCACTGACATAGAGTCGTCCTCCCTTCCATTATGCAGGGTGTTGAGGTGTAAATAATCCTCACCAGTATTCATCAAAGTGTCATTCATGTCCTTGCTTTTAGGTGTGCCCGATCCACACTTACTTATTTTTGTGACCTTTCTCACTAAGGTCAGTGAAAGGTCTGTGAAATCTGCTCAATAATTAAAGAGTTTCTCTCTAATGCAAAGGCTCTCAGTGTCCATGAAGCACTTTCCTCAGAGGTGTTGAGTGATGGCTGTTAAAATGGGAAATGAGAGCTGATGTTTTGAATGCTTCATATGTAAAGGATGCTGTGGCTGCTGGCTTTGTGAAAACACTCAATATAACAGTGACATTTGGAACAGAGTCAGATAATTGTCTGGTTCTGCTGCTGATGGGGCGATGAAGGGTTACATCTGCTGTCAAAAGTCGACCCAATCCTTTTCAGATTCCAGGCTTTTGTGATGGAACAAATTTAGTCAGCGATTGATTGTTTTAAAACTCTTTTTATGAATTTGATTTATTTCGTACAGTTCAGCTGGTAATCGTTTGGGAATATGTTTGAGGTAAACAAGATAAGAAAGATGGAGCTGGTTTAAGAGATTTACAGTTGAGATTTGTATTTTAGTCTTCTTTGGTCTGTCAAGATACCACAGCTTTCTCTGTGTGCAAATTTTTCTTGAGATCTTCCAGATTAGTTTGGTGTTTGTTTAAGATCAAATTATGAGCTGAGATGCTGCCAACAATAACTTTAGTTACAGTTGACATAGTAGGGCCTGTTTGATTATCTGCTGTGGCAACATGGAAGTAAGACTTTTGACCAATCTTACTGTATGATCTGAAGGAATTCTCTTTAAAGTATCCTGAGACGTGTTGCCATAAACCCGTTTTGGATGGACTCAACCATTAAATGGCCGTTATTAGCGGTTATCCGTCCTGTAGAATGGCTTTATACTGCACCTCCTATACCATTTTAGTAGGTTTCTTACGGCTGATAATATGCAGCTTATCGTTGAAAATAGCCGCTTCGGCCTTGTCTAAAACCTTATGTTTTATTTACTGTTTACCTACATTATACTTTTTATTTACTTTATTCACAGCCTACCTTCCTTTTAAAGAAACTTCATTTTAAAGCTTTACTTCAAGAGAATTCCACATGTTTTAGTCACACGGGTTTAATGTGAAATTTATAAACAATTTAGTTGACAGAATATGAGATTTTTTTGGGAGGGGTTGTTCATAATGAGTAATAAACCGATTACCTTTTTTTTGAACAATAGATGAACTTCTAAAAATATGCTCATATTGAACATATGGATAGATTACTTTAGGTTTAGGTTTCACTTGGTGATAACAACCTTGTTTATACTGGCACTATCTGAAGCCATTCTATGAGACTGATAACCGCTAATTGGGACGATAATGAAGCGGCTGGCCCTAACATTTGTGTTGCCTGTTATGAAGTGGCACTTTATAAATAAAGTGAATTGAATTATATTGAATGAGGAGTACATCTCTTGGTCTCAGCATTTAATCAATGATGGAATAATATTACTCTGTTTTTTTCAAAGCTCTTCCATAAAATGTCCATTTCACTGAGCCTTGGAACAACTTTGCGTATCTGTTCCACAGGGATGATGGTTTGCTCATTCTGCCGATCTCATTTAACCAGAGTCCTGCCAGACACATGCTAGCTGTGCCTCCTTTATGGTTTGTGGCAAACTTTTACTTTAGCAAAAGATTTCTTCTTGCCATTCTTCCATTGTTGTCATATTGTGAAATGACAGCTTGTAGTCCAATCAACTGATTCTCTCTCCTGAGCTGTTGATTTCTGCAGCTTCTCTAGAGTAACACTATCCTCTTTATTCCCTGTATATTCTGGTTGAAATGATCAGTGATCTGACAGATGTGGAAAGGTTAAGATGTTTTGTCATATTCTAACCCAGCATTAAACTTCTTACATACTGCCCCCCACCCCCATGCAAATAATGTCCTTCCAACAAAAAATTGTCCACCTTACTTTCCTTTTTCTTAATTATGTTTTTTCCCTAATGCTCTCTTACAAACATCAGAGTCTTCCATGGTACAGCTGAAGCCATACTGAAATGGAATTGAACATGTGTACATGTGTATAATAAATCTGCTTGGTTGAACTTCATATCATTTAGCGATCAATGTAGCAATAATGTATTATATATTAATAACTGACCCAAAACTTTAAGAGTTTAGCTCTAAAATCCAAGTGTTGAATATGTGCTAATAATGTGCCAATTCATGTCCCAATTACACACTTTTATGAGGGATTGATCCCCTTTTAGTAAACATTATTGGCCATTTAAGAAGCTGCTTGTCTAACTCTATTTTCTCATATTTTCTTCCAACAGATCATTTGCCATGCTACATGGGAAGACTTTGAGCTTCTGTCTTGTTGTCTTCGTCCTTCTCTTCATATTGGCTTCCGTCCATGCTCACTCCTACCCCAAGTTTTCACGCAATGACACTGAGTTTCAGCACCTGGTGCTTCACCCAAACCCTGCTGTGGGGACGGTGTACCTGGGAGCCAGGAATCACCTCTTCCAGCTGGATGGGTTAGATGGACTCAGGCTTGAGCAAGAAGAGACCACCGGTCCTGTAAGCGACAACAAAGAATGTCTTCCTCCTGTCATTGAAAGTAATTGTCCCCAAGCTAGAAGAACCAGTAATCACAACAAGCTGCTCCTGGTTGACCCAAAGGCGTTGGAGCTGATCACATGTGGCAGTGTCTACCAGGGATTGTGCCAAAAACGAAGCCTAGGATCCATCAAGGAGGTTCTCTTCTCCACTGAAAGTCCTGTGGATACTCAGTATGTTGCAGCCAACGACCCGTCAGTGTCAACCATTGGGTTAGTGGTCAGAGTTCCTGGTGGAGAGAGGACAGTGATGTACGTGGGTAGGGGCTACACTGCCAACCACCCACCAATCTCTACACGTCATCTCTCATCAAAGCCTATATTTTCCTATGAGGAGACTGCCAAGCTGGTCATTGCAGGACGCCTGTCGGAGTATGATCATAATTTTGTAACTGCTTTCACTCGTCACTCGTATGTGTATTTCCTCTTTTACCGGCGAGACATCAGGTCAGTTTCCAGGGACTACCGGACTTACATGGCTCGGGTGTGTCTGGAGGACACCTCCTACTATTCATATGTAGAAATTCCCCTCGTCTGTCGATCTCCATTTTCTCCTGTGAAATATAACATCCTTCAGGCAGCCCAGGTAAAGACTTAAATTCAGACATTACATATTTCTGTCTTCTTCAAGCTTCTCCCCTTAGCAGGCATGTTGATGTACTGTCCTGTTTTTTCCCACACCTTTGTTGCAACAGGTGGGCCAAGGTACGGGCCAACAAGGCGAAAATCTGCTGGGAGTCTTCTCCACCCGCACTGGCTCAACAAACAGCCCCTTGGATTCCTCTGCCCTGTGCGTCTTCCCCCTGGATGAGCTTGACAAGCACATTGATTCCACCCGTGACCTCTGCTACACCCAAAATGGGTTGGTTGACGGTAGAGAAGAGGTGGCGTACATAGAGTACGAAGTCAAGTCCAGCTGTGCCAGCCTCCCTCTGGTAAGAATGCACGAGAAAAAAGTTTTTGGACCCAAACAAAAATGCAGATGTGGAAGTGGAAAAACAAACATTTCAGAGCTGTAGGGTTTTGAAAACAACCTTCCGCTGAGAGAACTGAGAGAATCTTTTTTTTTTTTTCTCTTTCAATTTTCAGTGGTTGTTGTTGGACACTCACACTACATGAATTAATGTCCTAATGATTAACCTCACTAACTTTGTGCATACTTTCTTAATTCCTTGCTAATGTTCTACTTTGCTTCCTAGGAAAGTAACAAATAAGTTAATGGCAGTAAAAGCATGCTTTGAGGTAAAGCCAGCCAAATGTTTGTATATTTCAGCCAGTTTGAATTTTTAGAATCTAGTTTAGTTCTAGTATGTTTATTCCACCATAGAAAAATTAGTTTTAATTGAATTCTTATTAAAAGTCAGAAACTGACATACATATATCAATATATGCACAATTCAAACTTCTGCTATAGGTATTTGCTGAGGTATAGGTTCACAGTCAATGCATTACCACTATACATCATGAGAAAAATGCCTGCACCTTAGCTGTATTGACTCACTTAAGTGTTCAGCATAAGGTAAAACAAATGCAACGGAGTGCAAAGTAACAAGGAACGACTAGGCTGGCATGATGAGAACGAGTAATGGATAGAGGCCTGGTAATGAGGCTCCTTTTCAAAGACTCAGAGCTCCCTGATGCCCGAGGAGCAGTTTAACACAGCTGCAGCTGTCCAGAAAGCCCCTTCCTCTGATCTCAGTCGCTCTGATCCCGTTAGCCCTCAGAACCATTTAATGGGATCGTTAGTGATCAATAAAGAAAAGCAACCCCAACTCATGTGTTCCTTTCCCTAATGAGCTCTGACAAACAAAGATAGGAGGACAGCGATGGAGAGGGAGCAGAATGGGAGGAAACTCAAAGATGGGAGCAGAATAACTGTTGCACAAGAGCTGATGAGAGGAAAGTGGAGCACTGAGAAAACAAGGATAAATGAAGAAGATTCATGTTTTGTTCTTTAACAATGAAAAGTTTGCTTTTAAAATGCAAACAAATCATAACCTAAAACAAGTACTCCAATTCTACCTTTGTTCTTCTTTGCCAATTATTTGAGTCTTTCTTGACCAATTTGCTTTATATTCCTATTTGAGCTTTGGTAGAACCCTTTCCCTGGCTGTTAAGAGCTTAAATACAGATGTGGCACCACTATCAGAAGTAAAGAAGAAGACCGCCAGATGGTGCTCATTGATGAATATACTAAATAAGCCCCATCATACTCTGTTGTCCTGTGGAAAGCAACAGCTCTGAGGGAAGAGCTTAAAAGTAGTGCTAACATCAGTAGCACTATTTGCATGGACATGTCCTAAAGCACCTATCAGCTTTGCATCAATATCGGTGTTCTTCCTTAGCTTTAGCTCCAGCTTTAGTGTAGTCCATAAGTCATTTTTTTTTTTTTACAGCATAACTTGAGTTTTATCCCTCGTGGAATTAAATATCTTCCAGTGCCTTTTTACACTGGAACTTTCACTTTTCCTTTTTTGTGCAACTAGATTGAAAGTTCCACACTGCTCCATTGCTTCGGCTTGTTTAGCAATTGTCCACATCCAGTTACATGATCCCGGTCATATGATGTTGTGTTCCTAAACATACACAGGAAGGCTTTAAAGAGGTAAAAAGAAAAAATAAATACTATGCCAACAGGATGCTGTAATTTATCATGAAAATGTATGCAACCATGGTGAGTTACTGCCGTATACTTTTAAAAACGTTCAAACAATGTAACGGTGTACCTTTACATTCATTCACTCTGTCATTTTGTTTATGCATCACTGAACAAACTTTACACCCTTTTTTCAGAATACTCTCAATGCGTACCCTTGTGGTTCTGACCACACCCCCAGTCCCATGGCGAGCAAAATACCCCTGGAAGCTAAAGCTGTGTGGCAAACCTCCGCAGCCCGTCTCACCGCCGTTGCAGTCAGTGTCAGAGAGGGACACAGCATTGCCTTCCTTGGAGATGCCAAAGGAATTCTTCACAAGGTATAGTAGTCACCCCTCCCCCCTTTGCATGAACCTGGCTTAAGGCAGGGAGACATCCCTGACTCATCACCATCAACGTAGGAATATTTAATCCATCAAGACTCTTCCCGTTAAGGGAGTGTTCTGTTCTTACACCCTAAGAGCCTTTTGCACAAGAATGGAGTCTTGTAAGAGTTGATGCTGAGCTATGGTCTGTTCATACAGCCCTGCCGTCCTGCTCTGTCTGCTTGTCTCTGTATCATGTTCCAGCAGAGTGAACATACCCTACTTTTGACATTAGAGTATAGCTTTCTGTATATAAAGTACAATAATCTTTGTATCCCTTTTCAGATTTTAATTTGAAAATATTTTTATTAATACAATTTAATCTAGGGTCAATTTTTCTTAATAACATGTTTATTCTAACTGAAAAATTAATCACTTTAAATCTTTGACTGTCCTTAGAATTATAACTACCAGTTTTCACAGAAGTCATGGGCTTCACAAAGAAATTGTAAAAAAAAAAAGAATTCAGATTCATAGTGTTTTAGACTTTTTTCCTACTAATGCAAAAAACAAACTCGCAGTTTAGCCTTTGATTTCAATTGTGTTAAAAATTTGTGACAAACCACGTCTAAATTTGTTTGTTTTTCAACTAATCTTGCATTTGGTGCTTAATTGATGTTTTTTTAGTGCACTTCAACATGAGGCGTCTGAGTTGGGAGGTTAAGTTTCTTTGCGAAGTTTACTTGATTTTAATGCATTTTTAAAAGAAAAATCTCTTTTAGAATCACAAAGAATGTCTTAGAAGGTTTTCCTTTATAAGAAAGGAAAAGAATGTAGTAGCCATCTTTTAGCCAGCTGATCAGCAGTGTGCAGTACCAGGAGATGTACAGGCAGCACTCTGTGACTCTAAGCTTCATCCATCCATAAAATGTTTTTTAAGTGTTTGAAACCTTGAGTGATTCCAATCTTGATGGGGGGAGCTGGCCCACATCTAATCACCACAGTCTCTATGTGCAGTCTGGAAGATTCTGATTCACAGCATTCCAACACAGACTCACACACCCCTAAACATACCCTTATAATCCTGTTGCTCAGAAAAGAACTTTCTGTTCTCAGGGTCTGTATTCTCTGCCTTAAAGATTAAAGTAAAGTAAGTGGTTTTTAAAAAACTTGTGGATGGTTCTTTTTCTGTCAGAGTTTTTGCCTCTGTAGTTGTAAGAAAATATACTTATAACCTGATGTAACCACATCTACATAGATGTAATTGTTGCCGTCCAGGATCAAGATAATAGAACTGCAGATAGACACATTCTTTAAGGCTTTCTTTTGTCAGAATTAGTGTGGATTGAATGGAGAGCAATGTAGAGCTAGACTTAGTCATTATACTTAGAAGATCAAACCAGAACTCTGTGTAAGCCTTTGTGGCAAGCTGTTATAACAGGATTATAGTATCACACAAAGTCGAATCCCTCTGTATCTATATACACATCTTGGTGTGTGTTTCTGTGTTTTAAGTACTGCCAAAAGGCAGTGGCTTTAGTTTTGACTTTCTGAAGATGAAATAAAATTGTTCATAGCATTTCTGCTGTTTTAGCTAGTGGGAAATAATGATTAGGCTAAATTAGCAACTGCTTAAAAATGTTTTGTTTGCCTTTTCTGTTTTGTTATCAGACTGTTTTACACCACTAGATCCAAAGATTTAAAAAAGCACAGCCTCCAGCTTTGACTTCCCACAGATGCTCATTTGGTTTAACCATACCTTGCAAGTAAGATGAAGTGTTGCAAAGTTTGTGAATTGACTCACTGCCAGGGGCCAGCAGATGCATTTGCCTCGATACAGAAATGTTTTGGAGCAATGAAATGCAGTGACGTATATGACGTCAGCACATCGCCAAGCTGGAATGCTCTATTTCTTTTTTAGAAGCGAGCATTAGGATGAAAAACAAACCAAGCTGCTACTGTTGCTTTGATTGGCTACTCAACATGGGAGGCCGATACCCAATCAGTTTGAAGAATTGTACTAAATTTCCCTCCCTTTTTTGAGCACTTGAGGCTTCCCATATCAATACATATATCGGTCTCGAACATTGATGACGCTAGATTTTATTTCAAGACCAAAGCTATGGAAAAAATTTATTTGTTGTAATTTATTATATTGTTATTAAAAATGTAATGATTCTGGGTGTTGCAGTGGTTAGTGAGCATGACCCATTTACGGAGGCCTCAACGCGGCTGACAAGGGTTCGAATCTGACCTTTGGTCCTTTAACGCATGTCTCTGCCCCTCTCTCACCCCCTTTCCTGTCAGTCTACTGTCCAAAAAATGAGCCACTAGTGCTGTTAAAAAAAAAAAAAGAATAAACTTAATACAACTCTTATATGTTTTTAATTTTTGATTTTAGGTTACACTGTATTGTCAGACAGGTTCTTTATGAATAATATCTTTGTTCTGTCCGTCAGGCCCTAATAGATCCATGCTTTCATAATCAACACAACCTTTTTCCTGCTTGCTGTGCAAAGAGAGAAAACACGCTCCTAAAGCCATCAGTACTATCTTGAAATTTTGAATCCAACAATAGTGTTCACTTGGATTTCCATGAAAGCTTTGTTGTGCAATTAACTAGCAGATTATGAATATATCAATAATTCTAGTTAATTAATCAGTAATTCAAATCAAGGTTGAATTATCTTTCATTCATTCAGCTACAGTAATGATTATTAGTTAAATGATTATAACTGACATCTGCTTACTCACCAAGGTTCTTTAGGCTTTTAACAAAAGGTTGGATGTCTGAAACTGTTGAAATCCAGTTGTCTCTAAAAATTTTACACTATGGTCATCAGCTAAGGTTGGACCATATTTAAAAATGCTCCAAATGATATTCGTGGATCCAACAAATGGTGATAGATGACATACTTGTGGATGTGAATTTAGGGGCAAAGACAAAACACACACTTGTAACGCATCTTCTTCACAGCTGGTAATGTTGTTAACCACTTGCGCATACTGCTAAAATAATGTAAACACGCTTCTTTTCTTGTCAAAATGTATACGTTTCATCCAGTGGGAATAATTTCCTCCTTTCCATTTGCTCTGATTATGTTATGAGACATTACATTTTTTGGATCGTTATTCATTCATTCATTCATCTGAAAGTGCAAAATCAAACAGAGCAAAAACTGGTATCTGTATCTCTATTATCTAATAAATAACTATTGCAGTATTATTATGTCTTATAACTATGGAAACAATAAACTTTACTGAAAGTTCAAGGAATCTCAATGAATGTTTAAGTTTTGAGGCTTTATGGGTTAATGCATTTAAGGCGTTCTTTAGAATAGCAGCAGATACATGTGAATAACAACTGATGCAGAGATATTAGATGCTATGAGAGAAAGTGAAGCTTCATTCGGTTTTACAGTGAATGATGAACAATAACTTAGAAATGCATTAAAATGTAGCAGCACTGGAGCAAAATGGATCATCTCAGATAGCACCCAGGAAGCCAGGCTACGGGGAAGGACCCAGCCAGGTCAAACGGTCATAAAACTTTCTCCTAAGATGGCCGCCCCTACGTATAAGGATAAAAATGCTATCTAATCAAACGTTAGCACCCTGACTCTACAGACAAAGAGGAAATAAACAGACAAAAACACAGTGTTGATTATTCACAGTAACGTAACATGGCTTCAGCTTAAGACCGGCTTGGCTTCCCTACTGTACGTCGTTTGAGATTTGACCTTCAACAGCTTCAAATATCTAAACAGCTTACACATTGACTCCTGCTTTCATATGAAACTACACATAATTAAAGTCTTTGTCTGAGTTCTTAATTGATTCATAATCAAGAGTGATTTTACTTAAATTGAAAACATCAATACTCATCAAATAGGAAGCCAGGGTGTTTCTTATTACTTGTCCCTGTTGCTTTGCAGCTGTAAATATAAGAGGTTTATTTGTACTATAATTGATAGTGAGGGGTGACCTTGAAGTATACCTTTATAACATAAATGTAAATGTTGGGTCAATATATGCAGTTATATTCAATATATTATAAAAATATATTTCAGTTAGGCTTATTTGTTAGGCTAATTATAGCTTCTGAAAATAACAATCTTTAAGCAGTCCTGTTAAACCTCCATCCCCTCTTCTCTATTTATTCACATTGTTAGTATTCTGCATGTAATTTTAATATTTTGATCTTAGCTTATGTAATGGAGCTGATTGTTGATTTATTATTATAAATTTAGTATTTAGTATTATAGTGTAATTGTGGTTTGCTGTGTTTTGTCATTGAATTATGACAAAGCTTATAGGTTTCCTTCTATATGCTGGAAGAAGCACAGATTTTCTTTACTTTCTTTCATTAATCAACATAGTGTGAGGCTTTGGTCCTGATGGACCACAGCCTTTTGCCAGAAGGAAGTGAATGAAATATTTTGTGACTGGGGTGCGAGGGATCAGCCACAATCTTCCGTGCAGAACCTGGAGAGATGAAAGATTGCAGCCAATCACCTTCTCTGCAGACCGGTGGATGATTTAGGTCCCAACTTTGACTTGGGCATTCTAAGACAAGATGTTGCTATTAATAAATCGTACTATTGTAGCTCTGGCTGCATGGCCTGTTCTGCCACTGGAAGGTGGAGCTCCACCCCAGGCCTAAGAATTCTGCAGTCTCTAAGATGCCTTGTTCCGTATTTTGTTCTATGTTTACCCTTATCTATTTTCCCCAGAATATCTGACCAGCTTCTTTGTTTCCTGTTCCTCCCACAGTATGATGCTACCACCACCATGTTCCCACACTGATATGATAAGTGATGTGGGGCACTCCCTCTGACATGGTGCTTTGCAATATTTTAATCTTAAGGCAAATGTTGGTTCCATCTTATCATAGAATCATAGTGTTGCCTTACTTTTCACATTTTGCTCATGTTTTTTTTTTTGCATCACCTGTAGCTGGCTCCTCTATATAGATTTTAGGATTTTATCATCGATATTTTTCATGATTTTCTTGAAACGTTGGATTTCTTTGGCCGGTTTGTTGAGTTTACAACTGGAAGCTGTGGTTTCAAGCAGATCCTGCCCCTCTTTTTTTTAAACCATGTATACATTTTCCTTTAGCTTAACATTTGTTTCCTGTTTGTGTTGATAGGTCACCGTAACTTTAAAGAAATACCTTGAAATTACTGTAATATTGTGAAGGCATGTGATTTAATTTTAAGATTATAAAGAATTTGAAAGTTAACAAGTAATTTATTAACTGTGGGGCATCTGTAACAGATCTTCTTTAAGAATTTCCACAGTCCTATACAGAATCAATACCTGAAAAGCCAGATTTTCTTTCTCTCTTGCCTTTGATTAAATTGCCTTGTCAATAAAATACTCTGCACCCTCAATAGGCATGAAATGTTACTGGAAATGTCTGTATTCACTTCTGCGTCAGACTAATCGAACTTGCTAATTACTGAATATAACATAGTAATCAGTTGCTATTCTGAGTTGCTAATCATTGCAAAGAACTTCCTTTACCATTATGTGTTGAGTGCATCCTCCTAATGGAAGACAACGGATTCTTTATTTTATCCGTAGTGATCTTATTAACAGTAGGTAACATGAGAGTTTGAAGGCTTGGTATCACTCAAGCCAGAGGTGTCTTCCTGTGCTTCATATTAGATTTGTTTGTGTGATAATCCGATCTATGGCCACTTCTCCTGCAATCCTGTGCAAGTGTGATTTGATTTTGTGTTTCAGTTGCAAGCCAAGGAGATTTTCCTTTTTTTGGTCAAATATTGCATTTTAGCACTGCAGCACTGTGGAGTATTCCGACTTTAAAAAATAATAATTATAATAATAAATTATATCCAGGATCTGAATCAACTTAAAGGGGAACACTGTTTTTTTTTTTTAATTGAGTCCTTTAATCGCTTAGTTTGTGTTCACAAAGTAAGGAATTCTAATCTGGTTTCCTATCGCCATCATCGTAGCCAACAGTGGGTGTAAAACTGCATTCATGTTCTTCTTTCATTTCACCTTTATATGTTAAATGTAAACAGCTGGGTGACACACTGACACACATGTTATGGTTTTGCAATTAACTGCATAGATTTCGGTGCAAGGGTTTTAATTTCTTCTCCGAGGTTTATGGGTCGGATCTCTTCAGACTCTGGGACACGCCTCCTCAGCTGGTCACATCAGCTTAAGAGTTCTGACCATCCACTGCGGGGTTTTTCATGTTTACTTTTATTTATTTATAGAGCACATTTAACAACAGTCAATAGAATGCCCAAGGTTCTGAGCAGCTGACAGGCATGACATGGAATGCTAAAGCATCCAAAAAATAAAATTGTGCTGGTAAGAAAAGTATCTTCATTGTGTGGAATAGATATAGAGCTTTGAGTTCTCAAACCCGGTAAATAGACCAATAAAATACCTTATAGTATGAAAAAAAGTCTGATTCGAGTTATCTGTCATTCCAGGACCCTTCTGTGATAATATCAAACAACAAAGGCGATCTTATGACATCTCAAGATTTTACCTCTGAGGATATGTATTTGTTATTTAAATTATTAATTAATTACACAGATAAATAAATAAATAAATGCAGAAGGTTTTTTTTTGTTTTATTCTGTTTTACTTTCATCCCGTCCTACTTTGGGAGGGATTGTGGTCAGATAAAGGGATAAGAATAACGAAAGAAGGGGGCAATAGTTTGGTCTGTTTTCTATCTGAATCTGTTCTGTACATTAAAAGTAGGCAAATAAAGTAAAAAAAATAATAAAAAATTGTACAACAACCACCAAGATATGTAAAAAGCATTAAAGAGGACAGGATAAAAATAGTAGAATACCGTATTTTCACGACTATAAGGCGCACTTAAACGTCTTTTTTTTCCCTCAAAATGTGCGGTGCGCCCTATGGTGCGGTGCGCCCTATGTGTGTTGTAACTGCGACTTTTGAGACCACCTCATTGAGGAGATGATGAAAGAGTGGCTGAATGTAAGGAGACCAGGTGTTTTTTTTCCACTCATCACCATTAATCTGTGACTCCATGCGTGCCCATCTCACAGCTGATGGGAAAAACATGGGGAAACAAATTAACGCTGTGCTCGCTGTTCAACCGCTCGACATCGGTGTGAACCGGACCCAGCAGGTGCAGCAGAAGCAGCGAGTTTACATGCAAAGTCAATGGTTGACGCGCGTATAGGCGCAGCAAAAGGTCCTGCAGCGCGTTTTGGTGCAGCACGTCGGGAGCGTTTAAGCATCTGATGCACCGCCAACGCGCTGCTGCTGCTCAGATGGAAAAATTGAAGTTTTGCTGCTGGACGCGCCGCATCAACCAATCAGAGAAGCTGATCTGGGAGCTGGCAGCGAGACAGACAGCGCTCTGATGACATATGATATTAACGCAAATGAAAAGGTACTAGAATGAACAACGATTTTCATAAATTAAATTTTTCCTTATTTTTTAATAAATGAAAGAGGAAGGCAGATTGCACAATACCTTAGTTTTTCTAAGAGAGTTCCTGACTACTCTTACGATGATGTGTTTATTTTGTCCAACAGAGAGACAGCCCTGGGGGGAAACTGTCTCTATGTTGCTTTGTTTTGCCATTAGCGCTATGCTGAAATGGAGCGGGTAAAGTTGATCAAGATAATCTATTTTACCGGTATATCAAATATTTCTTCGGTATCAGACAAAATTAGTTTGACTATATTAAAGGCATTGTGGAGGATTTTCATATTTTTAAAAAAAAGATCTGCCTTTTTCTAGCTGTGGACCTGAACAGGTCATCGATGCCTATCCAGTAGGAGGGAATCCTACCAAGTCCATGACCTGATGCAGTCATCTGGGTTTCTTTGGAAAAAAAAAAATTAATTTTATTGCCACATCGCCACTCAGGTCACTGTTAAAAAATAGATAAATGAATAAATATAAATATAAAATAAATAAAGCTTATAACCAATCTGACTGGATATCTGACTGAGGTGTTTGTGTAAAGTGCCCTCAGATGAAATGGGTTGTGAACTGGTTTCATATGAATAATCTGAATTGCATTGCATGGAGGAAAATTTCAGTCCCAAGGATCCTATCTGTAGACCTAATGGTTGCATTTTGGAACTCTTCTGTTTTTTTACATGACCAAACCAGACATCCAAAGTCTCCCGGAAGTTCTGGGAGTCTCCCTGATATCGTTAGTTGTTTACGGATGCCAGGATTTTATACTCTGCGAGGTGGTGTTTTTTAAATGGAGTGAGAGCGGGCAGGCAATAATTCATGCATCATGTGCGGATAAGAACTATTTCAATTGCGCAGGAACAACAAGAGAGAGCGAAGTGTGAGGAGGAGGTTGGTGGTGAAACCTGTGTAGCGTGTCTGTCCAAAGCGATGCTCTGATCAACCAGCGTTCCAGGTGACTGGTTGATTAGAGAGCTGATTGGATCTGTCCGATAGGTTTCGGGTTACTCTCTGACAGTCACTTAGTTACCACTCAAAGCAGTGCATCCTGTAAAACGGCAGAGGTTGAATCCTCGAGTAAAAACAAAAATATAGGACAAATTTTACAGCAGAATATACTAAAGTATATCCACATCTAGTGAAGGTGAGGAACAGTGGTGAATCTAGACCAAATATACCAGGGGGCCAGGAGGGGGGCAGCATGTTTTCATGGGGGCACTGAAAAGCATGAAATAAATAATCAGGGCAAGAGATTCAAATATATTAATATAGCTGCATGAAGTGAAATTTCTTTTCAATTAGGTTCAATAGAAATTCTATTTCTTATTAGGTCAATATACATTTATAATTTAGGAATTTTGCATATTTTTGACTTGATTTAAGTTAAAACTACTGTTTTCCCATAACATTTGAATTAGAACTCAAGAAAAACTGTTAAATTAATCTGTAAAAATTAGAGTATTTTTTTATTTGTTGTGTAAAAAAAAAAAAACATTTGGCAGACGAAAACTGGGATCCTATCTCAGTACCACTGAAGCTATCACCTTATTGTTTTTGAATAATTAGTAAAACAGAATATTTAAAGAAAAAGAATGAAGTAGTTCCAAAGGACCTATCAGTAACTATGTCTGTTCCAGTGCATATCATCATTAGAATTTCTGGCCCCCGTTGGCCCCTGTCTAGAACCGGCAATGGTTAGGAATGATGACACCGTGGCGAGGTGCACTGTATGCTGAAGTCCCATGAAAAACATGAAGCACAACCGATGTTCAAGGCTACATGATTGAAAGTATTTAAAATGTAAAAGAAAAGGCCAATACTGTTCTGTTTTGTGTTGTGTTTGGTCTGTGGTTCCCCGGGGGGTAAGCATCTCCCTGAAATGAGTTTTTGGAACTTGGGATGCCTGCCAAAATGAGATAGATGTGCACAAAAAAGACTGAATGACTGTTCCAGGAATGCTGTTGAAGGAACTACAATTTCTGCAGGCCTTTTACTTCCATACAGACGGTATGTTTGAGGATCACCTCAGGTTAACAGAGAATGTTGTTCCTATGAGCTGGAAATAGTCCACAGTGGAAGCAGTATTGTTGAGAAGAGTGAGGGGAGATAGCATCAGCAGGGTTCTCTGGGAGTCCGCCAGCATCTTCTCCATTTTTATCAGGTTTAGCATCCATTGGTTCTGAATGCTCCAATGGATAATTTGGTTCAGTTAATAGAAAATTAATTTATAGGTCTGTGTTCATACCCAGAGTGCCGAATATATTCATGTCTGATTCTGAATTCAATAATTCATTTTTTTTCCCATGTTTACAGGTTTATCTTGGCAAGAATGGGGCAGTGGAGGTATATGCAAACTCAACGATCCAACCCAATTCCCCTATCCACAGTGATCTACTTCTTGACGATCAGGGCTCACATATCTACATTATGACCAAAAACACAGTAAGTTTACATAAACAAACACACAGCATGGGACAGGCAGGCCTCCTTCATTTAAAATATTCAGCAGGTGTATCATAACAGATGTGGCCATCTCCCTCTATTCAGCCACTTACCCAGATGTCTTCATTAATAAGAATGAACATGGATCTCATTCATCAATTTATGCTTTGACAGAGTTTTTCATGCATGCTTCCTCAAGCTGCGTCTCCCTCAAGAAAAACTACAAGCTATGTCAAAAAAACAGAGAAGCCAGCTGGCAGCTGAGGTCAGAGGTCACTAACCCCAGTGAGATTGGCACAGCAGTCAGCAGGAGGTGTGAGGTCATTCCTAACAATAATATTGATCTACAAAAATGGCCTGTATTGTCTTGGCACGCTCCCTACAGAGTGTGTGTGGGAGGCTGTAGATGCTGATAAATGATGATGAGGAAACTGCGGGTCTTTACTCTGAATGGTTAATGTCAGATGTAGAATCAAAATGTCTTGGTCTGAGCTGTTCTTGGATTAGGACATATTACAGAATATTGATGTTTCAGCAAAGCTGCTCTGGCTGCTTTGCTCTTTTTAAATGTAGAGTTAGAGATTTAAAAGGCTTCATACTAAGTTATTTGTGAAATAAAGCTTGAAAACCCTTTAAATCTGGGTGGAATTCATATTCAGCACACAATATCTGAACTAACTTTACTGTCTCTGGAAAATGGCTTAAGATGATATATTGTGAATTGGTGCTATATGAATAAGCTAAATTTAATTGAACTTAAAATACCTGATGTTTCACTGCATTTGATTAACCTTAAGGATTAAAAATGTCTCTAGCATCTGTCTATACTTGTTTTTGTAAATGGTAATGTTAAATTTACACTGCACAGTAAATGTTGCAGTATTAAAGTAACACTTTAAGTGTACATTTGGTCCCACTCTGACTTAGTGTGGAACCAAACGTACTCTTAAAGTGTTACTTTAACACTGCAGCTTTACTATGTACATTCAGTCAGTCACCTACTGTATTCAAGCAGCAGTTCACACGCTGATGGCAGCCGGCGACATTCTAGCCACAGCTGGGCGGCATCTGGCCATCTGACCACTAGCAGGAGGCAAAGCAGGTGAAAAGTTTAGGGTGCGTTCACACTGAATGAGTTTTGTGCGTCAAAACCTCTTAAAAAACGAAATTTGGATGCTGGGTTAAATCAGCAATTTTTCAATAAATTTTTTTTCCCACACTTCGACAGTCTTGATGCTCTTCGCTGCGGTTTTATTTACTTTATGAGTTAGAAAAATACAATAGCAGCCATTCAAAATGGCCCTTCCAAGTCAAAAGCCAGCCTCCAACTTCCAGCCACTGGAGTGACCCCCTCTTGCATATTTCTTTACTCTGACTCCACCCTTTTACTGATAACAGGATCTGATCAGGAGAGGACGCTTCTCTTTAGATCTTAATGTCCACAAATCAAATCAGAATATTTTAGTACAAATATTGATGTTTATAAAGAAATTGTAGGGGACCATCCAAGGGCCAATCAAGGAAAGTGAGGAAATTTTGAATGGCTACTACTGTAGTTTTGACCGTTTTTTTTTTAAGCAAGAAAGTCCACCTTCAAACATCATCTGTGCTGGAATCAGATGCTTTGATGCCCAAAATGTGTTCAATGTGAACTGACAATAAGGACACAAAGACAAACAGAAGTGGGGGTTAATCTGGCAACCCACCCCAATATTCTGAGCCACCTTTCCACCTGTAGTTTCTCTAAGCAAAAGAAGGTGATAACTGGGTAAAGCCTTTCTCTAACCCAAAGGTGTTCAAAACCCCAGGGGACATGTATGACTAAACAGACATCTCCCAATGTTTGTATTGTGTTAAGAAAGATTTAAAGTCCAAATTAAGAAACTAAATAAAAAAATACTCTTCAGCATGTTGCAACAAAGTGAGATACAAATCATCAAATGTCTTTGAAGTTAATTGAAGCTGCAATTCTTAAGCTTGAAATCAAGCAAGTTAAAAACATTTATTTCTTTCTACTTCCACTTACTTATGTGAATTTTAGCCTCACTGCATTATTAGATTTGATATATTTCTGTTTTGAAGTTAAAGCTTTTTGTTTTGTAAAAATAACATTGCTAAAATTGGACTTTATAAAGAAAATATGAGAATATGCTACTCTTGCTATTTAACATTTAGAATGATGTGTTCCTCATGTATGTGAGGATCTAAGTTCTGCTTGTTCTTCTGTCATTTTCAGGTAGAGAAGCGTCCTGTAGCAGAATGCGGAGATCACTTGGACTGTTTGTCCTGTCTCTCTGCCAGAGACCCTTACTGCGGTTGGTGTGTCCTTGAAGGACGGTGGGTGTTCAGTTTGAGTTTTATCTCCCCTGCTTCTTTCATGTCTCCATTTATGATCCTGTTATGTGTAATCCTGCCATGATGTTTCAGTTGTGGCCAGCGGTGGGAGTGCCAGCGAGGCTCTTTGCAGGGCCAGTGGTTGTGGAGTTTCAATCAGACGCAGCAGTGCCTCAGCATACAGCGCCTCAGCCTCTACAACATCAGCCGTGGAGAGAAAGCAGATGTAATACAGAGAAGTTCATATAAAAGCCATGCGCCTCATTTTGCTGTTTAGCATTGTTTTATACCATGGTTGTAGTAATGAAACTCTACTTTTACCCACTTTATGAGGAACACTACAGTCATGTTTGATTTCTTTACTTTCTATCCTTCCACATAATGTTTGTTCCCACTCAGATTGCTTTATCAGTGGAGGGTCTGCCCAGTCTCCAACAAGACGAGGCCTACTCCTGCTTCTTTCAGGACACAGAAACCCCTGCCCTGCTCACCACCACTGGTGTTATATGCTCCACGCCGGACGCCAGCAGCCTGCCCCCCATCAGTCAGGGAGACGGTTAGTTTCTATTCATATTTTATATTTATGCATAAAATATGTTATTAAGGTTGGAAAAAGAAATATTTATTACAAGTTTACATGGAATCAAAAAATGTTGGTACTGCGTCAGATATAGATACCACCACTGGTGTTTTTCTTTTGTAAAATCACACCTTACCCATATATGTTTTAATGTTTGACAGCGTCTGGTGTGATATTAGTCTGATATCTGACCACTCTAATTGGCATATTTAATTTACATTAGCTCTCATCCTTGCTTCTAAGCATTCTTCACGGATTCTGGATATGTCTGAGGTTACCTTTTTGTGAGGATTTTTGTTAAGGCTTATCTTAGCCCAGCTTCACTTCTTCCAAAGCTACCTCCAATGTGTATTTCAGAATGTAGTTGTGTTGAAACCTCCAGTTGATTTCAAGTTTCAGGTGAAGTTGAACGATTTGGAGGAAGCCCTCCTTTTTTAACATTTTGTCAAGTTTGTAGAATTCACTGTCAACAGTATATGATCCTGCTATCAGCATGTTTGCTGAATGGATACACTTTTCAATCTGCCTGAAAGAAATTAACTAGATGGCTTATGACCTGTATTTGAGGTTAGATGCAGATATAACTCAAAATTTTAGAGTTGATGGCAATTTTTATTGAATAATTGAATAATCAATTTAAAAAATGATAGACAAGCTTAGCCTCTGGCTGTTCCTGTAAAATCAAATTCTGAAACCTTTAAAAGCACTTTTTGACGTATGTTTATTATTTCTATACCTGGGCATAAAAATTACAATTTTTTTACAATTTTTTCATGAAATAGCTTGTTTTTCAAGTAATTTGTACATTACTTAGATTATGTCAGTGGTATCTTGTATTATCATATCCACATGTAACAATTAGGTTTAAGAAAATCTTATCACCCGAAAGGTTTAAAACAATGCTTGACTTTGTGAAAGCAGAGTTATTGTTAAATCCTTTATATCAGAAACATTTTCAAAACTCAAATTGCATTTCAATACTTAAAAGTTTTCTGTTTCTGCTCCTCTGAGTATCTGAAGAAATGTGATCTGCCATTTTTTGATGGGCTTTTTTTGCTATTGTTGTTTTTTTTGTCTTTTTTTTCAAACTATTTTTTTTTATTTATAAAGACTTTTTAAAATACTTAATGTTCACAAAAGGTAGCACAATAATGCTGCATAGAGTTCTAACTGAATCTAGGAGAAATATGCAGCTTTTGATCGAATGGCAAAATGTTACAGTCGATTCTGCTAAAAGGATTAACTGATCTCAATGTTTTTGTTTTTTTGTGTCTCCTATTGCAATGCAGAGTTTGTAACCGTGACGTTAACTCTGCGTTTCATTAACGTGACTGTAGCCGAGACAGAATTCACCTTCTACAATTGCAGCCTGGTGCAGGAGCTTTCTGGCCGCAGACCGTGAGTATAGGTGCCATTCAGGAAAGTAAAGAGTAAAGATTTGATGTTTGTCATGATGGTTTTATTTCTGGATAATGGCCACCTGACCAGGACCCAGTCTTTTCTAAAAATGTAAATCCAGTCTTTTTCAGAGTAGTGATGAACAAGTCTCTACATGCTAGATCTAAGATCCTTTTAAGCCTTCCACATTTATCTGTCATGAAAGTTGCTGGAAAAAAAAATTCTGACGCCTTTTGGAATACTTACAGGTTAAACGAAAGTCTACTTTCTATTGAAAATACAAAGACAACTGTTTGGTTAGTAACAGTTGACCTTGAAGCGGCAGCTCGGTTTGCCTTTTATTTTGAAATATTAAGAAGATCCAATTTTACAGTAACTACTCCCTCTCACACAGCGAGATGTTTGAAAGTGAAATAATCAACAACTTAAGGCCTAATGGCTTGAAAAACAAGATCTTAAATGTTCTTATATCTTATAAGAACCTTGAATGAACTGAACCAATAGGAGATTTTTCAAACCTTTACAAAACACAATGATTGTAAATCTGCCAGGAATATAAGATCTATGCATCTCTACCGTAAATCTAATTCAGGCTTATAGAACCTTTCTGTTTGTCACATCCAATGTTGGACTGAAGACATTAAGAAAATGTGCTTAGAGAGTATTTACCATGAGATTTAACAGATTTGCTTTATTTGGAGTTGAAATTCTGATCTTAATCTCTTGTTCTACCTGCATCCCTGCCAGATGCCAAGGGTGTGTGAGCAGCCGCTGGGGGTGTAACTGGTGTATCCATGAGCATGTCTGCACACATAAACACACCTGCAGCCAAGGAGTCACCGTCCACAACCGACACGTAAGTCATCCGTAGGTCCAGCGCTCTTTTCAACCCTTCCAGTCAGACGAGGAGCTAAAAGCACTTGGTTTTTCCTCATAGTCCCCTTAGTTGACTTGAGCAGTTTTTCTTCATTTAGTTTGTTTTGCTTTTTTATATCCATTTGACTTAATCCATAAACATTCTTTTTATATCATTTTGCATTTTTTCTTTGTTTCTCCAAATCATTTATTTCATCCTAATTTTTTTTTCTCCCCCCGCCTGCTTTTTTTTTCTGCCTCGTCTTTGCTCGTGCTTCTCCATCATCAAGTTCACACCACAAACACCCACCATCCCGCCACCAACTCGAAATCCAACCCCGTCGCCTCCTTCTGTTCTGACTGCTCCAACAACAACAACAAGAGCCGTTACAACAACACAGTCACCACCCACAGAGACATCTACCCCCACCACAGCAGCTGTCTCCACAACCACCATTACAGAAACCCCCACCACCAGCCCCAATGCTGAATCCAGCACCTCAGTTTCCTTCTCCACAACTTCCCCTTTTGTCGGGCTCTCCACCCAGACCAGCACGGCAGACACTGATGTCTCCACAACAGATGGAAACCTCTCCAGCACAGAGGCAGTCACAAGACAAACTGTTGGTTCTCTCAGTGGCTCGTTAGAAGATGAGGAAACCTTAAATGCCACAGATGGAATGAGCCACACATCACTAAGCAGCACCACTGGCTACATAGACTCTTCGCAGAGAATGTTAGTCCCTTCTAGTGAAGCCTTGAGTTCTTCCCCTGAGATAAACCTCACTACTACTAGTGAAGTGGCCCCTTTGATAGACCACTCTATCAGCGAGGTCGAGGAGTTCATTCCTCTGACCACTTCTGAGGAGAATGTCTCACCTACGAGGATGAATGACAGGGAAAAATCACAGAAAGAACCAGGGGTGGACTCTGAAGTGACTCCATCTGTCGCCCGTTCGTTCTTCCCGACCCCATCACCAGAAACAGTTGTTGATGTCAGTCTTGAATCTCCAACAAACCTTCAGTCTGATTCTTCTTTTGAGGCTTTTACTTTGGTGAGTTTAGAGGCTTCCATGAGAGCGTGATGCAAAACATGTTTAGTGAATCTCTGAAAGAATCTACTGTTTCCGCAATGAGCCGGAAGGAGAGATTAACCTCACAAAACGAGCTACACATTTTATCTAAAACACAAACAAAATATAGAAATATTACGTAGGCGAAAAGATGTGGGGTATTTTTTGTTGTTCTTAATGAAAATGAAATAGTGATTGTGCCTTTGTAATTATGCCCCATTATTCTGATATCTTTACATGATTACAGTAGAAATCCAGCTGTTCTGTGAAAACCTTCAGAGGTTTTTAGAGAACATGTGTGAACAAACAGAATCATGAAGACCATCAAAATACAGCAGATACTTCAGGGAAAAAGCTGCGGACCGAGGCAGTGTTGGGTTATAACCCACAAACTTTGAATTTCTCACAGAGCACGTTTTAATCCATAATCAGAAGGGGTTAGCTTCTCCACCTAAACTGACAGGCCAGGCATGGAGGGGATTAAGGCCAGAAGCCGCCAAGCTAATTTTGTTGCAGCTTCACATGTCTAGCCTTAATTGAGGAATTTTAACAAGGAATTCATTATTGAAAAAAAAAAAAAACAGGGAACTTCCTGTTCGTAGGTTGCTACCAAAGATTAAGGGGTTCTGTCAAAGGTGGAAAAAAAAAGGTCTTCAATCCAAATAGACCATAATCCAACCCATTATAGTTTGGCTGAAAAATACCTTCCGCCATCCTAACCATAAAGCATTGTTGCAATGGCATCATGTGGAGATCATTTTTTTTTAGCAGGGGCAGAGCAGCTGCTGTGAAATGATTTGCAGAGGTATGGATCTATGTTCCACTGAGCAATAATTGGTTGAAAAGACATTGAAAAGAAGGCAGGATTTACGTCCAAACCACGTCTACATTTGGTTGAAAAGATAAAGATGAAAAGGTGTAATTTAATGAATTTAGCTTTAATAAGTTAAAAAATTAAAACAATCATTTTCATAATGATCACTGAGTCTGGGAACGATCATTTTTGCCCAAATATAGCAACATCTCACTCCTGGCATCTTCCAGCGGTGACGTCACGGTGCGGTAAGCCTAGCGCCATTCTCCTGGTTTACAAGCAAAATCAATGGGAACTACTAGACACATCTGCAATCAACAACAATTATTGAAGATTTCCAGAGGACTTCACCATTGAAATTCACTAGAGCTATAGTTAAACTGACAATGCCCACGTACATGGTAGTTGGATGTTGTAATATATCTGGTAAAAGTGGATAAAAAAAAAATTAGTTATTTAATCTTTCCGATTCATGATCCTCCACTGTCATTGGATTGCCATCTTGAGGAGGGAGGATTTACCATCGAACATCTGGCCAGAGAAAAAACATGTAATATGTAGCCAACATTTGGAAGAAGAATGTTTTCAAGATGACTTGGATAATAGCGCGTTGTGACAAACAACACTGGGACTTGCTCAACAGCTGATACCGCACTGTGACGTCAAAAACCTGTAGGGGGCAGTAGCACTCTTTGACAAACATGGATATCTATCGTAAAGCACATTCAATTGAAAATTACTCATAATTAAAAACAATTATCATTTATTGAATAGTATTTAATAATTCCATATTTACAGTATTTTTAGAAGTTTGAATTCTGAATATGACCGGACCTTTCCCTTAAAAAGATGTCTATTTTTGTACGAGCGGGACAGAATCAGACTGACCAAACATTGGCGAATTTTTTTTTTATTCTTGGACTAAATGTAGACTATGAGATCGATCAGATTTAGCCTAAATACCAACGTCTAATTGATGCCTGGTGTTTGGTTGGGTGGACGATTCTGGAAGAAAACCTGTAAGAAGCTTCAAAAGACCTGAAACAGGGACTCAGCCAAACATGTAATGGAACGGTTGTAATTAAACTGCCTGGTCTGATTAACTGAGCAGGAGCTATTCATTAAAGGAAAATTGGAAAATGTATCAATTTATAGATATAACCAAAGCTAATGGACATACCATCCATCAGTTGTTGCTCTATCACAGAGTAAGGGGGAATAAATACAAATGCCTCACTTTTCCGATTTCCACTTGTAAAGGCTGTACAAACAATATGTTGGTTCCCTCTCATTCATAAAATAATGTGTTTGTTTATGAGATAAACTACCTGCTAGCTTAGCATAAATCGTTGAGTTTGTTAGGAAAGTTTCCGCTTGGCTCTTTGCAATCATGTTAATGTTCATCTACCACCACATCAGAAATTCTTTCAGATTCACAGGTCAGAACCTGATTTATTAATCTCTTTAAAAAAATAAATGCTTGCTGTTTATTTTACTTACGAGTCTTCATACTAACCTCTTACCCACAAGAAAAGATGAAAACTTCACCAAATAATCATTATTTCTTCAAAAATTCCAAAATGATTCCTTTGTTAGATCTTGTTAATGCCAGAGGATAAAAGCTTTCATATTAGGCACCAGTGTTTACTGCACTACACTTATAGGTTTGTTAAAGCCTCTATGGTTTATAAATCTTGCTGTGATGGCTGAGGAATCAATGCAGTCTCCAATGTGTGGATGCAGCAGAGTAATTTAAAGCATTAACCTGACAGGTTTTATTGACTCATCTGCTCTCTCCATATCATTTTTGCTCACCTCATTAAGTCCTACAGGCAGGTAATGACATTGAGCTAACTCAGCATTTCCTTTGACATACAAGCATGTTGCTGTATGCATATCTCTAACCTTCTACTATACTTCTACATTCTTCTACCTCCTACATTATAAATAATATTATTTTTTGCTACATGATTTGCCTTTTTTTTTTAAGCTGAAAAAATGTGGATCATTTTATTGCTGGTAGAGCCGATCAGATAAGCATGGCTGTTTTGTCTGTTCATGGTTTGGGAGATTGAAAAAAATGATTCACTTCCTGCCAAACTGATAACATTTTAGTGGATTGCAGCAACTGCTATGAATCAGGACATTTTCTAGTATTTAGAGAGGAAGTGTTGAGTTTATAATGTTATACAATGTGTGAGCAGGAATGCCCGTGTGTGGAGCGGATACAGGATTCTTCTCTACTCCCTGTCAACGTGGAGAGAAAGATCACATTGGTGGGCCAACACCTCCATCTTTTTCAGGTAAAAAGAAAAGACACTACAAGTAAAAACTCGCACAACATTCCTGTTCATTTTGGCTCAATGTTGCAGGACATAATTTTCTTTTTGTTTAAAAAGGGGGAAAATATCACTTATGTCCTTAAAGAAATTGCAAATTATAAGCCAAAGAGAGCTATGTTTCTTCTTCTCTTTGTGTTTCAGGATGAGGATTTGGATTATGAGTGTGTGTTGGATGTGGAGAATCGGTCCGTAGTGGTTGAGGCCTCCGTAGAACCAGATGCTGGTCAACCATCAGTCTTCTTTATCACCTGTCAGCCACACCAAGTCAGTAAAAAGCTCCTCTTTGATCTGAGAGTAAATATAGGTAGAATAACAAAGATTATTACATATTAAACCTTTGATCTAATGTCTAAGCAGGTGTTGTTTTAATATATATACATGATTTAAGTGGTTTAACATTTAATTATAATTATTCACCTATAGTTCTTGTCAAAAGTTAACATTTAGACATGTTTATCAATGTCAAATTACATTTGGGGCTTTTAACGGTTTATTTTTCAAGGAAAACAACTTTGAGTTTCCTACTCAAAGTCTTAAAATATGCAAGTAAATTTTATGAAGTTGGGTTACGACTAATCTAACAAACCAAAACAACTCTGTTGAAATTCAATAAACAAGGATGAGCGGGATTTGGAAAGATAAAAATGTGAAACATTTATTACACCCTGGCTTCCTTATGTACAGTACATGTTGCTCTCCATTGTTTACTATCATGATTTCTGTCACACGGGTGACATCATCAACGCCACCACATCACAAAGGTATCACCTGAGAAGCAACGGCAGCGGGACAGAGGGCACTCAGCTTGCCAGCGGGGGGTTAGACCCAGCTTTTCTTTTGGAAGAGAGCGAAATGCCGATTGTTAGCGGGTTGAAAAACACGTGTAAACCCGTATTTTCAGTGGGAAATAGGCTATTGTTAGCACCCAGGCTAGGCTATTGTTGCTATCTCTTGAAAATTAAAACATGCAGCAGAACAGACACTTAGCTTTTTATTTCTGCCTGGCATTGTTACTTCTGCATGCAGATGTGTATCAACAATTGTGTTCTTTAAGCTGCTCCGTCACTACAACACTTTAGGCTAACCAGCAGTGTAATAGTTGGATAAAACATAAACATAGTGAACACGAGCTGCTTAAAGTCATAAGGAGTTTGCCTTGGTGACCATTTGCCCTAAAGCGAATTGGACCGAACTCTGAACCCTTTGGTACTTTTTTACTACTTCCGATATGGTTGCCAGATCCATTAGATGTATTCCTACTAGAGAGATGTTTTTAGTCAAGAAAACAGTTTCTGCAACAGTAGCAACTCTGACTGTTCAAATTTTACAGTATCTAATATAGAAGTGTATTCCTATTGGAGAGAGAGGGTCAGAAAAATGTTTTAAACAAAGAGGCCTGTTTGGATTTATTTACCACATAATTTAAAGATTTTTAAAATACAGAAAAATATGTTTTTTCTTTGAATATCCTAGTTGTATTATTATCAATTGTGAGCAGCACTCACAATCTCCTGGCACCCTTGTTTGATCTTTTAATAATTACCTGTTTGTGTATAAGAGATTTTTAGGATAATCCTGAAATGTAAACATTTACATTATTTTTATTTTGGCAATAAAAGGGTTTTAAGAAAGCTTTTCAGGTAGAGGTTAGGATTCCAATGTATTTTTTTTTACTTTTCATTGAAGGACAAAGCATTGTATTAACGGTTCAACTGTAGAATAGGACAGAGTTAGCCAGAAGATTAGATTTCACACATTCAGACAACTTTTTCATTTGTGCCAAATACGGGAATGACCCCTAAACCTATTTCTGTTGCAGTACGTTTATTCCCTACTAATGGAGGAATACTCAGCAACAATCAACGTCAGGAGAAAAAACAACTTCCTGATTGACAGCGCTGAGGATCTGCAGGGTGAGTTCTGTTGCTGTATGTCTTTCTATTTGTAGGAAAAAGCCCCTTGATGTGTCACAATCTAATTAAACCAGTTTATTGTGTAATCATCCAATAAATCCCATCCTCTCTTTCTCTTTATCCTCTATTGTCTCAGTGACTCTGTTCAACTGTTCAGTGGGCCGATCAGACTGCAGCAGGTGTCGAACGGCTGACCCAAAGTACGGCTGCGTTTGGTGCGGTGGAGCTTCCAGCTCCAGCTGCGTGTATCGAGACTCCTGTGCTGATGAGATCAAACACACCTGCCCCGCACCTGTCATTCACTTTGTAAGATCCTTTGAAATCCTTACACCTGAAATAGGGATATCTCTACTCTAGATGGAGTTAGAAAGTCTTCTGCTACATAAGAATATTACATGATGGTTTCTGCATTAAGATGCAGAAACCATCATGTGCTGAGAGCAAAGCTTGTTCTTCATGTAGTTGTCAAAAACTTTTTGAATGAAGTCCATGCTGGAGCTTCTTTTCTTTCCTGTACTTTAAGGCATGTTTACCAGATAACAGTTTGAGGTTCAATTGCTGTAGGTGTGTGATGTCTACAACTTTTGGCATAAACTTTGTACTCCATGTATTTGATTATTAGTCTTTATATATCCCTCCACTCTGATTGGCATATCTGGAAAGACTTGGACCTTTATCCATTTTTTATTGCATTGGTATAATCTTGTCGATTGTTTTTTTTAATCTAGTTTCTGTCTCTTTGCTGGGGAGGTAAATATAATAGAATCATTTATTTAAGCCCCTCTTTAAAAAAATAGAAAATAAAGCAAAACATTATTACAGTGGGGACAGTTGATGTTAATCCTTAGGAAACAGCTAAAGGAAAAGAGATATTCCTCTCACCTCCATATCAAGCGAGTATGTGTAAAATCCTGTCTTAAGTTTCTTGAGAGCTAAAATCATTTTCTTTATGCTCCATTGCGATTTTAAAATGTGGAATTGCTAAAAAAAAATGTTTGCTTTGGTTGGATCAGATTAAGATTTTTAGGAACTAATAATTTTGGGGAATTTTAGTCTAAGAATATATGAGGAGGAACTTTTCCCACTGTTAAGGAAGGCGGAAGGTCTTTGTTGTTGTTGTTTTTCCTTAAGGCTCTGAAGGAACCATAATGGCATCATTAACACTTCAACATTAAAGTGACCCAGAAAATATGGACACATCAGCATGTAATTTACCCTCTTCATGGCAATCCCTCCATTAGAACACAATCCTATTGAAATCTGTGGTTAGCGGATGCAGGAATAGCATATTAAGGTGGACTCAGGACAGAGGAGGAGCTCTATGCTAAAATATTATAATATATTCAATTCATTTTGTTTATATAGTGCCAATTTACAACAACCTTGGGATGGCATCCAAGGCACTTTACAGAGACAATTCAGCCAGATCATAGAGTCAAACTGATTCAAAGTTTTCTATCTAAGGAAATCCAGTTGATTGCATCGACTTATTGACTCGATTGCAATCCCTCACACCAAGCATGCTTGTAGCGACAGTGGAGAGCAAAACTCCCTTCTACCAGGAAAAAACCTCCAGCAGAATGAGGCTCAGTGTGAACAGCCATCTGCTGAGGCCGACTGGGGTTCAAGGAGACAGAAGCAGACATAGAAAAAGAAGCAAAGATACAAAAGGCAACTGTCAACCAGCTCCACAGGCGGCCTCGTCCAGGAAACACACAGCCAGGCTGACGAGCTCCGAGATCAAATACCCAGTAGCTTCTGCCAATTCAAACGTTAGCTGGAAGCAGGAAGATAGTTTGCAGTTGTTACCGTGGCAATGCTTCACAAATCAAAATGCGGAATTTCATGAAAAGTAACCAATTACTTGCAAGTTGCTTTACTGGTGGGTGATGCTTGCAAAGGGACAAAAGTTGAGCGCACTGGAAAAGGTTCACACAGCAGGAGCAGTGGGGCTGCGTGCGTATGTAACATGCTAAACATGTGTGTGAGGAAGAGTTTATAAGCGTCTTTATGAAGTAAAGCTGCCCCTAAGAGTATTCATCAGGGTGTGGACTTTTTGCAGAATCATGACGCCATAAAATGTACACAAATGAAATACCACAGGTTCTGGCGCTATAATAAAAGATGGATAAATTTTTTTAGTTACAGTAAAGTTATGATGGTAGTTCACACATTAGAGCAGAGGAACTGTTTCAAACTGTCACATACAGCACATCCTCTTCTGTTTGGAGTGTAGATGAAGTGAAAGATTAGGAGTCAAGTTTAAACATGATGGGCCTGCTTGATAAGACAACGTTTGATTGTGTCATCCATGGGAAAATGTACCAACTACATTTTCAATTTCAAAACAGTGAAAGGGCGCATGAAGGAACGGGTGTCACTTTCTTAGTAACATTTCAGCTTTATTCTACTACTTTTTTGCTCATAAAATAGGTGTATGAAGTTCTTAAAATAAACACTCAAGTTTCCAGTGCCAATTATCCTAGATTCCTTTGAAACCAAAGTAATATATTTTTGTTTGTTTTTTTATTTATGGGGAAAAAAAGGCATAGAGGATGATTTTTCTGGAAACTAAGTGTAAAAAAAACGCCTAGGTCATTTTTTAAATAACTGCTCTTCAGCCATCGAGTGGAAGAATCTTCCAGATACAGTCTGATCTTTTTTCTCTCTTCTGAGGCCTTCCTCTGCTTCTCATAAACTTTTAAGACCGTTTTGTCATGTGCTTCTCAGACTCTTTAAAGTACACAGTGAGATGAAGATGGAGTTACAGTGAATGGCTGGAACCGAAGCTCAGTGGATACAGAAACATTCGAAGTGTTCAGACACAGTATTAGGAGAATTTTTTTTTTAAAAAGATTTGTATTTGGGACTACCAACGGATAAGATTATTCCCCAGAACTTGAAGACAAAAAGCTGATACTTTTTAAAAGCTTAGAAAAAAGTTTCCATTTTTAGGATGGCTGTTGATTGGATGTTCATTTCAAGTCCAAACCATTTGTGATATTTCACAAACTAATTAGAATGTCTTAGTATGTATCCAATAAAATTAAATAAAAGACACAGCTAACTGTTGATAATCAGTCAGAAAATATATGTCATATTTGTGGTTTTCCTGTGTTTTCAGTTGGACCCGTTGTCTGGTCCGATCGAGGGAGGCACAGTGGTGACCATTTCTGGCTCTAATCTTGGTCAGAGGGCAGAGGACATAGAGAGCTCCGTCACAGTGGCCAACGTGCCATGCACCGTCATTCACAGCAGATACGAAGTCTCATCGAGGCAAGCCGTTTGCACAACTCCACACACTCTGCTTGCCTCGAGCAAGCAGCGCATCCATTTTTATATTTATAACAACTGTCATTATGTGTTGTAGGATAGTTTGTGAGACTGCAAGCAGTGGAGGGGAGATTACAGGCAATGCCTTTGTCAAAGTAAGAGGAGGAGGAGATGGGCAATCAGCTCAGATGTTCAGTTTTCAGGTCAGTACAGTCATGATTCTTATTAAATGATTACTTTTGATACGCTCATTTTAACATTGGCACACCTCAAGATCTATAATCTGTTTCTTTTTTTATTTGGACCACATCAAGTAATTAGACTATTATTGAAAGGTTCATTAATTTCATTTAATCATAATCTGTTAAGAAACATATTACATAGATTCTTAACATACATACTAATTCCTTTAAGCTACTATTTATGTTAATTATAACTCTCCACTTACAGTAAAACATCAAGGACCCGAGTAATACATCAGACCCTGAGTATTTATTTTAAATTTGTTCTGGGGAAAAAAATCATTGAGCAGATGAGACATGGGATCATATCTCAATACGACTGAAGCTATCACCTTATTGTTTTTAAACAATTAGTAAAACATTATTTGTAAAGAAAAACATTAAATAGATCCAAAGGACCTATCAGTAACCATGTCTGTTCCAGCGCATATCATCATTAAAATTTGTTTTAAGTATTATTTCTTCATAACAGGGGCCATAACATGGGGCCAGGACATGATTTACAGGGGCACTGGCCCCCGCTGGCCCCTGTCTAGAACCACCCATGATTGTGCCTCATTATAGGAACAGTATATTTATTCATTGAATATGATTGTGTTAATAAATTTTATGAAGATTGTCTCCCTAATGCTTCTGCACACAAAGCATATGCTGATGATATTATTAAAAATGCCCATGAAGAAGTAAGCAGACATCTGCTGAAGAATGATGTTTTACATTGTTTTTGAACATAAAGTGTCTCTTTAAGGTGTTTCCACCTTGTATTTCTGCTTTTGCTTTTTGAATTGGGTGTTTTAGCCAACTTCATGTTGTCAGCCAGGTTCTAGTGAATTCTTAATTCAACAGGCAGTAATGGGACCTGGGAGTGGCTTGCTTTATCCATGTGATTGTATCTGTACACACTATGTACAACAATCACTTGAGAAATTATATCTCTTTAAAGTTTTCTCCTGTCCTTTAAACTGGCTATAAAAACAATGTTTCTCTCAAAGACAACATTAAACTAAACATACAAAGCTAAATATCAATAAATAAAAAAGTTCATACTATTTATAAAAATCTACTGCAAAGAAGTGGATAAACAAACATTTAGCAAATACAGCCATGTTTTGGGGGTAATTTACACCTTGTTCAAAGACAGTGGTTTCTCTTAGGCTCATTTTCTGGTAAATAAACACTGATATGCCTCATTTAAGGAATATGTTGTCTGATGTGGCAGATGACTGAATGCAGCAGTGGGACAAATCACACAGGAAAGGGGGGAAAAAGCTTTTAAGATAAATGTCCAATTAGAAAAAAGCCCCCCTCCCCTCCCCAGCCCCCATGGCTCTTCTTAATTAGTGCCTGATGAAATGTAAGTGAATCACTGCAATCCAAGAGGAACAACGTGTCTGCTTATTTACATCATCGTAAAACATGGTATCTTTTACAGCAATGTTAATGAAACAGATGACAAGGAAGCCTAATTAATACATTACAAGGCTTTGAGGCCACATTTACGTGTTTCCCACAATCCCTTGGGCTCTGTTTTATCTCCCTAATAAATCACATGCTCAGAATTGGCTTATTGACACAATTTTTGTTTTCCTTTTTCCATCCATTTAATATTTACATCCCCCACTTTATATTTGCTCCTTCTTCTCTCCATCCATGTCCAGAATCCAGTTCTTAGCAGCATTTTTCCTTTAAGAGGACCCAAAGCAGGGGGCTCATCTCTCACCATCAGAGGTCGTAAACTGAGGACTGGTCATCCAAGTGAGGTCGGAGTCCTGATAGGAGGAGTGCCTTGCACAGTGTAAGGGTCCCCAAGGGGCGTTTTAATAAAAATATATATACTATTAAAGGCAACTGATGTGTTTTATGAGTGACTCTGTGGAGAAAGTACAGAAGAAATATCTTTTATGTTCAGGCTGAACATCCAGGAGGATCAGATCAAATGTCTGACCAGAGGCAGCAACCGGACAGGAGAGCACAGCATCATGGTCCGCTTTGGTGGAGCAGAGCGCCATCTGCAGGGCTTAGTGTATCATTACACCCCAAACCCAAACATCACAAGGGCAGCTCCATCTAAAAGCTTCCTCAGGTAGTTTGCTCCATTACTCCAAAGGAACTGCTTTAAAAAGTTCTGGTTCTTTAAGTTTAGAAAATCAATATGTGAAGACTGATTAATTTTTTTGGCATTCAAGTGGAGGGAGGATCATCAAAGTCGAAGGCCACAACCTGGATGTCGTCCAGGAGCCAAAAATGAGAGTGACCCTCAGTCCGCCTGATGCTCTGCCTCCCAGACGGAGGAGGAGCATCAGGAAGAAAATGAAAGACCACCTAAACAGAGGACAGAAACACAGAGGTCCTCTGAGGAGATGGAGGAGGATTGTTCCAGAAGCAAACTGCCCAGAGGGAACACTCTGCAGTGTGAAACAAGTCGGTTTGATTCTCATTTTATTTTCCTTTGAAGTTTGAGTGGACTTGTGACTCTAAAGATTACAGCTCCCTTTTTCTCTTCTTCAGTATGAATCCCGCTGCACAGTTCACAACTCCACTCTCATCCTGTGTCCGACTCCGGCAGTGGGTTCAGAGGCCAAAGGGGCCAGGGTCAAAGTTCACTTCCTTTTGGACAGCCTCCACTTTGATTTCAGCATTGTGGGTGGTGAAACCTTCAGCTATGAGCCCAACCCCAAGCTGTTTGCCTTGAACACGAACGACCCAAACAAGCCGTACCACCACAAACCCGGCAGCATCATCTCTGTCGAGGTGAGCTTTGTCTCCTGTCTTTCTTTCTGCATGAAACCATTAAAACTGTTTGGACCAGTAATTTTGATTCAGAACATCAGCACACAGGCGTAACTTTCTAAAGGATTGGTGTGGACATGTCTCCACCAACATCATCGGATCTGTCGCTTTGAGACATCTGATTTGCGGTCGCATTTCACTGCGTACGTAGTAGCTACGTGATTGGAGGAGAGACGCACAGCAGCACTCAGTGAATTTAACTAGCAGCTACTTTGATATATGTTTAAGTAAAAGTTAGGAGACATGTTGGATAAAAAACATTTTGAGATGCCACCAAAAAATCCATTCGTTAGACATACAGAGCTTTTTCAGCAAAAACTGCAGTAGATCGTAAGTTAATACAAGTTAGAATTATAATGCTGGAAGCTTGAGAAAACATAGTTTGTTCTTCTTTACTAGTTAAAGAAATCTTTGCTTCTCAGAGGACCATGACTCCCAGTTACAGGTTAAAATTAACACATATTTTCTTATTGTACAGACAGTATCAGACTGCAGAGCTTCTACATTATCTTGAAATTTTGTTTCTGGAATCATATTAGTAAAGAGGTTCATAAATCTCTTTAAGCAGAGTACAGAGAGAAGTAGGGAGAGCTGCAGATTTAAAGGTTAAACAGGTTTACTGGGATATGCAACATGAAATAAAATAGATCTTTAAGTTTGCCACAAAGCTTACAAGAAATAAATATGCTATATTTAAAATGAAGCATATCTATTTTTCTGGATGGATGGATGGAATTTAAATGGATGGATGGAATACCATGCATCCCTAGAATTTACATTCTAGGGATGCATGGTATATCAATTTTGGCATCCGAATCGACTTTTATTCGTCATTTGTTTTATACATTAATGTTTTTGGGTCCTATAATGTAAGGCATAAAGAGGCGTCTCTCTAACTATCTATAAATATAAATATCAGTGTATTATGGTTCTCTTATATTCTCAACAAGAGGAAAGCATTCACTAAATAAATGTTTTAGCTCATTTACAGAAACCTAATAAAAGCGTTTGGATGGAGTACCTGTAGGTCCATCAGCCAACCCCCCCGAGTGTCCCCACCAACTTTCATTACAAAGTTACACCCTTGCGCCAGCAGTGGACTTATTCACTCACACGGTGATGAAATTGTTGCTGCTGTTAATTAAGGTCAAAACGTAAAAGTTACTTTGTCTTTTAGGGAGAAAACCTGGACCTTGCCATGTACAAGCACGAGGTGGAGGCCCGGATAGGAGGGGGCTTGTGTGTGGTGAAGACCCTGACCCACAACCACCTGTACTGTGAGCCAACAGCTCAGCAGCCTTCAATCACAACCAATAGGAAGCACGATGGCATGGAAAGTCTGCCCGAGTTCACTGTGAGTCAGATGAAGCGAGATGCACCTTCTTTAAAACATTTTGTTTTCAAAGATGAATTTGGTCTTAATAACAGCTTTCATTTATTTACCTACAAACTATTAGATTTTCTTATTTTTGGAGGATTTTCACAATTTTCTTAAAAGACCCACCCTTTCCACGTTTAAGAAAAAATGCACATGCACAACCTTTTACCTGCTCCTAAGAGGGAACGCCTTTTAAATGCGTGTGAGAGCATGCATGAGCCCATTTCTCCCCATGCTTGCACTGTTTAAAAGTTGCTTTTTGCATCGCTCATACAAGCTTTCTTTCCAAAAGAAGATTTGCAATTTTACTACAGGTAAAACAGCTACCTTGGGACAAGCAAGGACAGCCTTACATAAGCATATCACCAGAATGATTGACAATTAGGAGGACCACTTATTTTGATGATCCACCCAGAAAAAAAGAAAAAAAAAAACACCCTCCACCATACATTTAATAATGATGCACTAGAAGCATCTGTATCCAAGTACAAACAAAAAATAACTAATTGAAAAATGTTAATTTAAATTTTTTTTTTTGTATAACATCTCTTAACAAGCATGATTTGTTTTAGCAATCTGCCCTAAATGATGGAATATTTTAAAAGATCATCTTTAGAGACTAAATCTCTCAAGAGAACCCTTAGGCAGGAGGGGAATAATCTGTATGTGCCAGACTCATGAAAACACGAACCTTAGGTTGTATTAAGGGGATTTAGGTGCCACCAAAAAATAATGCATCATTTTAAATGGTCTTGTATTTCTAATAATGATCTAAATTCAGATTATTATAGAATAAAATCCAGAGCAACTGAGCAACCTTCAGCGGTCAACTTCTCAAATACTGCTGTATTTTGAAGGCCTCAGAAGTTTTCAGAGAACATTATTAAACAAGTCAGAAGGGAACGTAGAGGACTCAGCATTAGTCTCTACAGTTCGCTCTCTTTAGGTGGAATGAGAAAATGGTCAATTGATGAGAAGATGGGTTGAGCCAAAAACACAAGATGATTCTGGAGAAGGATATTAGAGATTAAAAACAAATGCAGGACATACCTTAAAAAAATGATTTAAAATGGTTGGATTACTGATGTATGTTTCGATTGCCTTATGACGCCTCATGATGTTACCAAAGCTGTAGACGTGTAAATGTGATCCATATTCTTAGATAAACCAGAGAATATCTGAATTTCTGTGTGCATTTCACTTCCAGGTGAAAATGGGAAATCTGAACTTCTCCCTGGGCAGAGTGCAATATGACATCCAGGCCCAGTCTACATTTCCTCTGGAGGCTCAGGTGGGAGTCGGGGTGGGAGCGTCTATCGTAGCTCTCATCGTGCTCATCATCGTGCTTATTTACAGGTAAACCTATTTTTTTATTCAGTCATTCCTTCTTCATGCATTTAATATAAAATAATCTGTGCTTACTCTGTTTCTATCAGGAGGAAGAGCAAACAGGCCATGAGAGACTATAAGAAAGTACAGATCCAGCTTGAAAACCTGGAGACCAGTGTGAGGGACCGCTGTAAGAAGGAGTTCACGGGTAAGTCCGTTTCCCCTACCAACTTTTGCTCTTTCACCTGAGAGTGAACTCACTGAGATCCTTATTCATTTTATAGACCTGATGACGGAGATGATGGACATGTCCAGCGATTTAGTGGGTTCGGGGATCCCCTTCCTCGACTACCGGGCATTCGCAGAACGCATTTTCTTCCCAGGCCACCAGGAGTCGCCACTGAGGCGAGATCTAGATGTTCCAGAGAGCCGAAGACAGACTGTGGAGCAGGGCCTGGTTCAGCTGTCCAATTTGCTCAACAGCAAACTCTTTCTGACCAAAGTAAAACCCTCAAAGCTACAGCTTCTCTATTTATTCACATAAAGCAACAGTTTTTTTTTACATCTTCTGCATGTTGTCCCTGCAGTTTATTCACACCCTTGAGGCTCAGCGGACCTTTTCCCCCAGGGACCGGGCCTATGTGGCCTCTCTTCTGACTGTGGCCCTGCACGGAAAACTGGAGTACTTCACAGACATCCTTAAAACGTTGCTGAATGACCTGGTGGAACAATATGTGGCCAAAAATCCCAAACTCATGCTGAGAAGGTGAGAACTCTTTTACCAAAAAATGAGCAAGAAACCTTTGTTATCCACCTGCTTGAGGTTTCTTTGTTCTCCCTTTTCTTTTTCTCCAGAACGGAATCAGTGGTGGAGAAACTGCTGACAAACTGGATGTCCATTTGTCTCTACACCTTCCTGAGGGTATGTCCTGCTGGATTTTAAACTAAACCACCGGCTGGGGACTCAATAATTTCAAAGTCTTTCAGTATGGCAGTGAAGAATCTTTAAATTACTGTACAGAGTAATCAGATGTATGATAATTCATGATGAAAAAAGCTTAAATTGTGGAAGCATTATCATTATCAATATTTTTAGGAAGACCCGAAGTCAAAGCTCCAGGTGTGGAGTTTGTCTAGAGTGCGGCAGGTGTTTGGTTGGAGATTTTTGGGCCTTGTAAAAAGGGCAACAAAGAGGGTACATTTCTAAGGATGCAACTAAAAACAGAATGAAATCCAGCAGTGGGTTTAAGGACAGACAAGTGAGTATTGGTGCTTTGTTTAGGATATATTGTAGTAATACTCTATAAGGTAAAGGTAAATTCTGTAGGTATGAAGCTTTCAAATTGCTTGTAATCCAGGAGAGTAGAGATATTCTCAGTTGTGTCCGTGACCCCCTAAATACCCTATCATGAGTAAAAACTGGAGAACATTTTACAAAAACTAATACTGCAACTAACTGGTTCAAAGATCAGAAGGATTTGATTTTAGATCGGTTTGCTGTAGATCTCCCAGATGGTAAACCAGACAAGAATTTATGGCTTCAAATGAAAGAATAATTTGAAGCACTAAGAATTAGTGACCAGCATGTAAAAGAAAAATCCCGTAGTTATGACCCTGTCATTATTATTGAATATATGACTAATATGAATGAATTACTCTGACCTTGAAATGGATAAAAGGTCCAATTGCTTTGCATGGTACCATAGGTTCGTGGGAAAAAATGAAATCTAAAAAAGTTGAAGCTATATTAGTATTTTCTCAATGCTCAATATTGTGACCGGACAGCCAAAAAAACCCCAACAAGATTGACACCAGACAAAAACTATAAAACGTATTCTTATACCACTTCTTTATATAATAATTATATGATAGAGTGCTTTTCAACTTAATAAATTAAAGTTCTGTGACACAGATACAGATAAACATCACAGGGCTGTTATATTTTTCTGTCACAGAATGTCTAGTTGGTGAAATATAAAAATACCAGTTTTCTTTGCTCTTATTCACAGCCTCTTACTTCTGTAAAGACTCCAACACAATGAACGTTTAATGGGAGAAGTTTAGTCCTATTTGCTTCTCAAGGTGAAACTAGGGGTATCAAAGCCAAAAAACCATAATTCAACACAATTTCCATTAGTTAATCAAACATTTCAACAAGTAGGAGACTAAGGAACAGTTCCGATACTCTGTGTTATCCTCTCTAGATTGGGTGTGAATGTTGTTTCATATGCTTTACTTATGTTATTATTATTTTATGTTTTGTACGTGTTTCTTAATAATTTTAGTAAAAAGTGGACTTTTGTTTTCTGCTCTTTTGCCTCAATCACTCACAGTTAACATAACAACAACATAACATAGTCTTATCTAAACGCTGCAAAATCTGAATCTAAAAATAAGAGAAAGAAAATCCTAAAATAACATTTTTGCTCTTAATTTGGACAGGTAAATGGGATGGTCTTCCAAAGGAATGATTTTATTTTCCTTTAAAATAACATAATTAGATTATTATGTACTGCGATGGACTGGCGACCTGTCCAGGGTGGACCCCGCCTCTCGCCCGTAGACAGGTGGAGATAGGCACCAGCACCCCTCGCGACCCCACTCGGGATAAATCGTATCAGATAATGGATGGATGGACAGATTACTATGTAACTATAATATGATTGCGGAAGAAAATTTTACTTAGTTGTTTGTTAAAGATTTGTGGTGAAGGAATAAACTCAGATTGTTTCTGTTTATTCAAACCTAAATTTTAAGTCACATGTTTTTAGGCATTGGAGAAAATAAAAAACAGTGATGTTTCAGCTTCCTGAAGAATTTTCTTGTTTGATGGTGAGATATTTGAAATGCTACAATATCTACTGTAGATACCAGTATTTGGGGGTCCTTGTTCCACCTTAGAGAATAGGGTCCAGATCCAACCCACTAATCTGTATAGTCAGAGTCGTCCTTTAAGACACGTCTGTCCTCTGACATGTAAATCTTATTGTTTTCATATAGTTATAGTGGGTTTTTTTTAATGCTGCATTATCTTCTCATAAACATGGGATAAGGCTGTTAACCAGATCGCCTGCATTGAAATCACAGTATGTCAGATCCAGTCATGAAGGGAAGCCAGTCAGAGCTGGCTGTCTAAACAGAGAACACTTGGTGTTGGAAGAAGTCCTAAATGAATAAATCCTTTCTGCTTGGCCAGGAATCAGCAGGGGAGTCGTTCTACATGCTGTTCAGAGCAATAAAACACCAGGTGGACAAGGGACCTGTGGACGCTGTGACCGGAAAAGCCAAGTATACTCTCAATGATAACCGGCTGCTGCGAGAGGACGTGGAATACCGCACCCTGGTGAGGATTAATCCACCTTGTTTCTAAGAGATTTTCATTAAAGTTTTTACCAGAAAAATCTGTTATGTCAGTGTTTTAACAGTGGCTTCTAATAGTCTTCATATCACTTTTTTTTGTCTGTTTTTGTTGTTGTTGTTGTTGTATTTACTTCTTATACACACTCTAAATCTGACCTTAATGGCAATGAGAAAGCAACAGGTTAAAGAAATCTGTAAGAAGACCGATTAGTTCCTGTCAGAGGGACCAAAAAAACTTTCTGAACATCCTTAATAAAAGGTATGGTAGGACTGGAGCAGCGAAACATGGTGGTGGCAGCATTATCCTGTGGGCTTTTGTATTAGAAGAAATGCAACATTAAGTTGGAGTTAAAGAAAAGGAGGACAAATTAGAAAGAGATACAGTTCAGTTGTTCAACTCTCAGCTTCATCAGGAAATCGAAGTATAATTATAATGTAGATTGCAATAAACCTATATTTTTGTCTCTACTCTTCCTTTAACATACCGTAATTTCAATGTCCTAAGAACTGCTCCCCATTCAATTCAATTCAAACATACTTTATGAATTCCAAATAATCATCAGGATTTCTCAGATCTATATTGGGGATCTAAGGACAGTGAGGGTTCATCAAATGGTCTTTTATATTTTTGACAACACGCTTTAAAAAGCATTTCACCTCAAATTATTCCAAACTTCTACATGTTGCATCGAGGACTTTTATATGACTACTGTCTTATGGTAATATGGTAATTTATTATAAAGCTCTGGATTAAATTAAAGTGTATACATTTTTTTAAAGGGCTCACACAAAATCCGCACCAATATCCAGGTCAGAGTCTGTAATAACAGGGTTTCCGCGGGTCATTATACATCATTAAAAGCTGTTAAATTATTATTTTTAAAAATTTTTTCAATTCTTAATTGGCATTAAAATTCATGAAAAGTTATTATTGTGGCATTTAAAAATCTTTAATTAAAAAAAAAAAAATTATAAAAGCAATTTCCTCAGATATATCAGATATAACTGGTTCCAGTTGATCATAAAGCCGTATGTTTAGAAAAGAAGCTTGAGACGGAGAAAAAACTAGAGAATGGGAAAATGCTAATTTCAACAAAAGTGGCTGGAAAACAAGGAATTCGGGAGATGGCTGCAGCCTGTTGACGGTAAAGATGACGAAGGATTTTGCTGTGTTTTTGAGATATATAGTATAAACTCTTAGGGTACTTGTTGATGGCATTAAAACTATTTCTAACTGCATTAAAAAGCATTTAATTAGAGTTACTCATGCCTGTATAAACCCTGGATAACAAAACTACAGTAGATTCTGACCTTGTTCATCCTCCATCTGTCCTTTATATTTCAGTTCAGAGTTGGAGGCTCCATTTTGTTGATATGCTGCTTTAAATCCCCCCAAAAACTTAAATTAAGTTTCTAATTGTAACAGTATGATGAAATAAAAACACCAACAGGTAAAAATGCTTTTGCAGGCCCTGTATTCCTTCTTGATGTCAACATCTGTCAGGTTGGCTCTCATGTTTTATGACACAGAAGGCTTTATTTGAAAACTCTTTTGCCATAAGGACGACTTTTTGGTTTGTTTTTCTAACTGTGGATCTCGGTCAGACTGAGAAACCTCTCTCAAAGTCTCTGATCTGAATAGTTTATTTTAAAACTTTCCCATTTCCCTGTGCAGACTCTGAATGTTGTGATACCGGCTGCAACTGCCAGCGGAGGCGCCACCAATCAGACGGTCCCTGCGAAGGTGTTGGACTGTGACACCATCACTCAAGTGAAGGAGAAGGTTCTGGAACAATCCTGGAAAGGAATGTCTTTTTCACAGAGGCCACACGTAGATTCCCTACATCTTGGTTAGTGCATCTTAGTTCAAAAACAAAGGTCTGAATGTGTAATTCATATGATAACGGAGCCTGGTGGCCAAATGTTTGGCTTGCATTTGATTAAAAAAGTTAAATGTGCAACTTAAATGATTATTGTTATCCAGAAGGATTTTCTGTGGTTTACTTTTATGGGCCACCTTTACTAAAACATTAGGATGAGGTAAAGCAAGTACCCCATGAAGATATGAGTTCAGCAAGCGGAGTAAAAAGTTGCTTCAGTTACTCTCTTCGTGCTGTGACCTGAAAGTCTTAAGTGTTTAATGATCAATGTTTCTCCTCTGCAGAATGGCGGGCAGGGGTTGCAGGACATCTCATCCTATCAGATGAGGACCTGACATCAGTAGTACAAGGCTCTTGGAAGCGTCTCAATACATTACAGCACTACAAGGTCAGGTCTCTTCGCTTCCCTCTCGATATCTTTTCAAATTATAAACACAAACTTTCCTGTATATCAGTCCAAATGTATTTAAAATAGCTAAAAGCAGTAAAGTTTGTTTAGTCAGTTTAAAACAAATGACAGTTTGTGGCTTCAATACAACAAAATGTGGAAAAGCGTAGAAGGAATAAAGGTTTCTGTAACTGTTTGTGTGCCTGCGGAAAATTTTACACAGCTGCTGTCTGATGCAGGTCCCTGATGGCGCAACCGTGGCCCTCGTTCCTAGAAGCAACAAGCATCACCTTCATGACAGCCATGACTATATGCCAGGAGAAAGTGAGTCACAAATACACATTAATACAAATACCAAAGAGACAACCTGGTCTTAGGACTACAGATACTTCTATTAGAGTTTAAAAGCACTGAGAAATTTCATTATTAGAGCTAAACAAAGTAAAAAGCAATCCTTTCCTGGGAAATAAATAGGACACTTAAAATCCTAAGTGTCCTAAGTGAATAAATAGGACAGTTTAAAATCTTTTTAAAGTAACTAGAAAGGGACACGTGTATCACGTTAGTTGCAGATGAATCTATAGATTCTGGGTACTATACTCTATAGTTACCCTTAAAGGATTAATTAAACCAGACAAACACTCCTCAATGCTAGGATGAATCTCTATAGATCTATAGAGGTAACAGTAGAAGTTTCCAGGTCCTGTTATGGATTCAATGGAGCCACTGTGAATCTTTTAAATAAGCTACTGTACAGAAAAAAACTATAAGCAGAAACACTGTCAATCAACATCCATATGTAGACATCTTTGGAGGTTTACCCTGAAAACAGCAAGAGGCTAAAAGCTCCAAAAGGGCAATACCATTGACAAAACGGGGACACAGCTTTAGTGGGAGACGCAAAAGGAGAACATTTTTGTCTTCTGGAGTTACAGTATGTTCTTCAGACACATGAGTCATAAACTGATTAAGTAGGATAACAAGAAAGGACTTGTTGGGCATAAACTAACCAGGGCTCTCCATTGAAATAATCAAATTAAAAGTTGTGAAAGTTCAGTCAAATCCCAGATCATCATCTTCTAAAGATCCCTGTGTGGGATTCCTACAGGAAGCCCGTCAGTGATGGCTTCTCAGCCAAAATGGGGGCCATGGTGCTGTCCAATATCATCCGTACTTCAAATTCAGAAGCAGTAATTCCTATGTAGACGCATTCCACCTTCCTGTTTGTGGACAGTTTTATTCTCCATGATCAGTATGGTCATGAAATCCAAAACACTGCTCTACATAATATTCTGCACATATAGGCAGCACTGAAACATATCAGTTTATAAACACTTGAACAACAGACAAAATGCTGCATATGTAATAAGAAATGCTGCAAATATTCAAAAGAAAAGTCTAACTGCTGTTTAACAGGGAATAGCATCCATCTTAAAAGCAAAAGTCTGGTATAATCCAGTTACAGAGACTTTCCTCTGACTTTCAGAGGCATTCCAGTTGAATTTTTAACTCCAGAAGATGGAAAATTGCACTATAGACTAAGATCAGCTGGTAAAGGGGTTGGGGTGCTGTAGCTTTGTTTTCCACTGAAAAATTAATCCTAAATTTATTGAGTACATTTATTATTTTTGTGTTTAACTGAATGAAATCCCTATTTTTGTTAGATAAACAATAGACTTAGGACATATTAACTTTTTTACGAGAGTCATTATTTTGTTAACTGTTTATTCTATTCTTATGCAATAAGTTTTTTAATCTGTAAATTAGAAATATGTTTTAATGATTGCATCCTTCATAGGATTATATGATCTGGAGTCTTTTGTCTTCTCTTCCACCACATGACCACTGGGTGTCACTGTTGAGTTTTCCTGTGTAAAGCTGATTAGACAGCATTTGTAGAACTGTATAAATGTGAAAATAGATTTTTTTTTTCTAAATAACTGTCTGTTTAAGGAGAATTATAGAGGAATTAAAATGTAGTAAAAGCTGAAACTTTCCCAAATATGATGAGTATAACAAAGTTGGAAAGATTTCCTTTATTATTGTTAATTCAATTCTCTAAGAAATCAGTCATTATGGTATACTTTGATGTTATTTTGGTGTGATAATAACAAAACATATAAACATAGAAGCTATTAAACTTTTAATAAATATATATTCCAGCTGGTATAATATAATGTATTTTGACAATAACTCTTTCAGTGTTTCTCTTGGTATCAGACATTTAGCTCCAGCTGTTCTCCCTTTTCCTACAGAAACCCCCATGTTGGATGATGGGGAGGAAGGTGGCGTGAGGCTTTGGCATCTGGTGAAAGCCAGTGACGAATCAGAGTTGCCGAAGCATAGGAGAGGCAGCATGAGGGAGAAGGGAGGGGAGCGAGCGAAGGCCATCCCTGAGATCTACCTCACACGGCTGCTCTCCATGAAGGTAACACAGCCATGGAGAAGAAACTGATTCTGTCAGCTAACTGGTGAAATGCAAACCATCTTTATTTTTAGCGCTAACAAAAACCAAAGAAACAAAAGTAATACAAAACTTCTGTGATTGGATTGAATCTGATGTTCCTGAAGAAAAAGAGAATCAAACTGCTCACTCCAGCCATCAGCATTAGTACCTTAAACATCAATAACATAATGTTAGTCTTCCCCAGTAGTCTGTAATGATTTATCACTGTGTGACTCTGTTCTCATACTTTGCTTCAGCCTAATGATGCAGTAAAATGTTAGTTCTTTTTCAAATGGAAGATCTTTCTGAAGAAAACAGAACTCTTTCTGTCTTTTGCCTTTTCCTCACCATCCTTCATATTTAACTCTACTCAGCTTACACTGAAGCACAGCAGCCTTAATGACCCATGGCTCTGCGCCTCTCTCAGCCTATATTTCCAAACAGAAACCTCCATCCATTGTGAACTAATGTGAGTTTCCATTATTAAAAGCATTTGAAATATTCATCTTTATGATGTATGATGGCCCAACATATTGTGCAGCAGTTGTTTTACTTTGTTGGAGGACTTTCAGGCAAACTTGGTGAGATGCAGTGGGCTGTAAGATAACATGCACAATATGACTGATAGTAAAATGAAATGTACCACATGAATGGGCATCTACACTGTTTTAGAACAGATATATTTTAAGTTGATCAAAAGACGTTTAAGATAATGATACATTTCTTTTAAAGAGCTTTTCAAGAAACCTAATTACACTTCACATATAAAGTAAGAAAAGGGGGAACAACACAAAACCGCTCAGTGAGGTTCCTTAGCTCCAGGTTGACTCTAGTAACCTGGAGCTAAACAGCCTATGACACCATCCATCGATTCCAAACAACCCTCCATGTATTATAAGATTTGTTTCATATGATATGTACACACACATACGTATATATATATATACACTATATTGCCAAAAGTATTTGCTCACCCATCCAAATTATTGGAATCAGGTGTTCCAATCACTTCCATGGCCACAGGT
>NW_015151408.1:148007-160919 GCF_000732505.1 Cyprinodon variegatus | reverse complement strand
GTAATGAGCTACCGGTAATCTGTTTTCAGATGTGCAAACATGATTGCACAAGGGTTTTCTAATCATCAATTAGCCTTCTGAGCCAATGAGCAAACACATTGTACCATTAGAACACTGGAGTGATAGTTGCTGGAAATGGGCCTCTATACACCTATGTAGATATTGCACCAAAAACCAGATATTTGCAGCTAGAATAGTCATTTACCACATTAGCAATGTATAGTGTATTTCTTTAAGACTAGTTTAAAGTTATCTTCATTGAAATGTACAATTCTTTTCCTTCAAAAATAAGGAAATTTCAATGTGACTCCAAACTTATGAATGGTAGTGTATAGATGGATAGATAGATATGTATATATGTGTATATATATATACTCGGGCTGCTCAGTGGCACAGGGGGTAGCGCTGCTGCCTTGCAGCAAGAAGGTTCTGGGTTCTGCTCTTTGCATGGAGTTTGCATGTTCTCCCTGAGCATGCGTGGGTTCTCTCCAGGTACTCCGGCTTTTCCCACAGTCTAAAAACATGTCTGTTAGGTTAATTGGCTTCTCTAAATTCTCTAAATCCTGGACTGGCGACCTGTCCAGGGTGTACCCCGCCTCTCGCCCATTGACAGGTGGAGATAGGCACCAGCACCCCTCACAACTCTTCTTGGGACTGAGCGTGTTAGAAAATAGATGGATGGATGGATGGATATATATACTCAACCATACAAACAAAATTCTACAACCCATTATTTTCCCATCAGTGAACACAGACTCTTTAAGCAGCAGCAGATTGTGTAAAAACAACAACAACAACACTGTGAACATTGCTGTTAAAAGAAGCAGCAGTATCATTGGGGAATCAGAGGAAGCACAATGAAAAGCGATTTGCAACTAAATATTTTCTGTAAAAAATGTGAACTTTATTCAGGCTGCAAAGATAATATGAAAGAGACAGATAAGAGGAAGCTGCTTTGCATCATTCTTTATATCTATAGTTCAGGTAAAGATCTGCATTCACTAGAAATACAATAAGGGACAGCTGATCTTATCGCTAATAGTAAAACTTAAAGAGCTTAAACATTTTGTCTCTGCTTTAAAACATTGCTGATTACAGCTGCTCCTAAAACCAAAACCTTTACATATTGCAATGCTTTGCTCATTAAAGTGTAAAACTGGACAAAATGGTTCCTGAAATTGTCTTTAAGCAGCAGAGGAAAATGAAATCTGACCTGACTGATTCATCAAAGTTCATTTGATCCTCAGTTTTTTTCTGTCTTCAAAATCATCCTTTTTGCTTCCTAAAAAATGTTTGTCATGTTGTTGATTTCTGCATCATCAAGAGGTTTATGGTAACAAGTTCAAATATATTTTTTACTTTTCCTAGGCTTCACTGCCAGGAATGTAAATCACCAGCTCATAATGAGTTTTATATTGATTTATTTGAATGACAGTCTGATGTTTGCTGATATGCCAAGTAAAGAAATGTAGTTAGTGAGGCTCTCATTGATATGATTTGATATATACAAATTAAAAATGATCATTAACATCTACATATACTCACATAAACTGAATTAACAAAAGCCGTAGAAGGAGGTCACCTTAAATTCTGATCTGGTAGAGCTGGAGTGAGCACATCTGAGAATATTAACAATATTTAAATTTTCAATCAGTATTTTGAAATTGTTAATCATTTAATCAATATATTGACATGGATTGATTTATTGTTACACCCCTTCCAGTTACCTAAAATTTAATCTTTGGTTGCTGCTGAATTGTCTCTGTTTGACAATGCAGTGGTTCAGGAAATTAGTCTAACTGTACCTAAATGGCTCAAAGACCACAATAAAAACAAAAAACAAAAAAACATCCTTTGAAAGTGAGAGTGTCATATACTACAAAAGAAAAGGAAAAATGTCAGAAATCCCTTAGAAAACATTAATAATAAGGAATCTATAAAAAGCTTAAATCTGCAATGATTGTTCCAAAGATTTACTATTAAACTCATCCAGTTTTATTTTAGTTTAATTTTAGTTGACTTAAATTAAAGGTATAGTGGAGGATGTTCTTTTTGCAGGTGTATCATCTCAATAAGTGGTCCTCCTAATTGCCAATCATTCTGGTGATAGGTTTATGTAAGGCCAACGTGCTCGTCCCCATTTTCACTTACCGGTGATGAGTCTGACAAAGTGGAAAAATTGCAAACCTTCTTTTGGAAAGTAAGCTTTTATGAGCGATGCAAACAGCAACTTTTAAACTGAGCATATACAAGAAGAAATGTGTCGTGCAAGCTTTTGCACGTGTTTACTAGGCTTTCCCTCTCGGGAGCAGGTACAGGATTGTGCATTTTTTAAAGTAGATAGGGTTTTTTAAAGTAGATAGGGTGGGTCTTTTCAAAAATTTCTGAGAATACTCCACTATACCTTTAACTCTTCTCAGATTTTGAGACCTCTGCATTTTAAGGGTTAGAATTTGATTTCCTATCTATCTCCAATTGCTTCTTCTCTTTTATTTTAAATCTCATCTCTATCACCTTCTCTGTTCTATATCAGGGGACTCTGCAGAAGTTTGTGGATGATCTATTCACTGCCATCCTGAGCACCAGCCGCCCCGTCCCTCTGGCTGTCAAATACTTTTTTGACCTGTTGGATGAGCAGGCCCTGCAGCACGGCATCACTGACCCAGAGACCATTCACATCTGGAAAACTAACAGGTAACCTAGGTGTGGAAGAGGGTGGTGCATTCTGAAAGCTGCTACATTAGGGGTTCAGTTCCCCATCAATGGTAGAATTCATAGCATAAAGCATCTATAAAAAATGGCTCTAATTGGTCAGGGTTGGGGTTATTTAATAATACTAATCTACAGCAGGTTTTTGCTAAATTTCATTATTGTTGAACATGATATAAAACACCCATCTGCCTGAATATGTCAGAAAATACATCAAGCATTGGTTTGTAGTAGCAGCTCCTTCGAAGCCGTTGCTGTCTGTCCTTCTGCAGTAGCCAAAGTTTTCCTACGTAGATGACTTTAGCTGGTTTCTTGGTGCAGCGTTGTGGCGTGGCTTCTTGTCTGAAGGGACCAAACACAGGGGACCAGTTGGTCACAGTTTAGCACTTTCTCTGACCAGGTTCAAATATAAAAAAAAATAAAAGGAACTCACTTATTGCACGAACTGTGACGGATTTGAAACCAGAGCTTTTTCATTCAATGGTTTACCATTAAACTGGTTAACAGGCCCTTGCCTGTTTTTGGCAATAAAAAGAACTCTAGAACCTTCTTTTGTACAATTTCTTTTGTATTAGATGTGTGATTATGGCTTGTTGTCATCTCTAGATAGTGTCTATAAATCCAGTTCCAGGAGTCAATGAGATGAACAGGCTATTCCATTGTCAGCTTAGTGAGAAGTAAATGTTTAGAAGACAACACTAATGTTTAATAGAATAGAATCTGTATTGAATAACATAATTGTGAAAAAAATAAAAGATAAACAATAAAATACTGTAGTGTAAAGTGTTTTAATGATATAAAACTGTGCACCTGGAGAAAAAATGTTGTAAAGTTTTCTGACATTCACTTTACTGTTATTAAAAATGTTGTGGCATGTTCTGATACAGTTTACCGCTGCGGTTCTGGATCAATATTCTGAAGAATCCCCAGTTCATCTTTGACGTGCAGACCTCCGATCACGTAGACGCTGTGCTGTCTGTCATCGCTCAGACCTTCATGGATTCCTGCACCATTGCTGACCACAAACTGGGAAGGGTGAGGAGATACAGAGTCATTGCACAGAACCTGTTGGGTTCATGTTCTCTCCCTCCCTCCCACCCTTTTAATATACATTTATTTTCAAAACCTGGAAAACTAGAGAAACCTGAAACTAAGTAATGTCAGCAACACTGTATACAAATCCCAGCTTGATAAAGGGAGTAATTACATGGATTAAAGATCACAATTAATTTGCAAGTTGATTAATTAATAATTTGTATAAATGAAATGAAGCAATGTTGTGCACACAGAACATATTTGGTTATTCCTTTTTTTATTTATACTGTATTGCCCATTTATCAGATTTTTCATGTCTTAAAATCTCTGCTTTGTTCAGGATTCTCCAATCAACAAGTTGTTGTATGCCAGAGACATCCCACGTTACAAACAGATGGTGGAGAGGTAAGAATATAGCAGCCAGCTGCCCCTTTCACCTCGAGCACAAAAAATTCTTAGGTGGAGAGAAGAGGGAGGGAAGCTGAGGACATCTGTTAGTGGCTGACATAAGGTAGATGAAGCCTGCAGGGCTTCCATGCATGGATAGTCTGAAAGCAGACTGCTACCGTTACTACTGTCAGCTGCACATTAAACCATGCAGATTACACTAGCAATATGTTAAAGCATCACCGAGCAGGAGTCTGTCAAACAAATGAGCTGCTTTCACTGACCTTATAAGGTTAGTTTAAAAGTAACCATCATATAAACTTTTATATTTCCTGTATATATATGAGAATCTGCTGAGAAAAATAAAATAGAAAGAAGATACAGTTAAGCAATAATAACTAATATTATTACTCTTCTGCTTTTATAGGTACTATGCTGACATCAAACAGACAATTTCTGCAAGTGACCAGGAGATGAACTCAGCTCTTGCAGAACTCTCTCGTGTGAGTAAATAGTTTCTAGAGCTGCTAGTTGTCCAGGATCCTTAAAACAATTAACTTTGAATTTTTTCTTGTCCCTGAACAGAATTATGCAGCAGAGGTCAACTGCCATGTAGCTTTACATGAGCTGTACAAGTACATCAATAAATACTATGATCAAGTAAGTATTACTTTTCAGATATTCCAGCATATGACGTCTCTGCATTTCCCCTGGTATTGCATGTGTCTCTTTAGCGCACCCCCATCCCCCCTTGCGGCCCTTTTTCAAAGCACACAAAATGGAATAAAGATCGATTTTTGTAGAACAAACATTCTTTATATTTTCCATTGCTGTAGAAATTTGTATAATAAATTAGTGTAAACATTTCTATCAACCAAGATTTGCATCATAGCCTGTGTCACACGTTTCAGCACAACACGGGGCCAGGCAGGTGGCTGTTGTAAACAAACCGGTGGGTGCACCGTAATTAAATACTGGCTTATTTGCGTTTACATTGCCTAATTACCTCATCAAAAGGGCTGCGTTTTATTGTACAGTTGCCCAAATGGGATGGGGGTATTATGTTATTACAGTGGTTTGCAGAGGACTGCGTTTTATTTCCACATCAAGGTTTCAAATTACAGCAGTCATATTATGCTTGTTTTTTTTGTTTTTTTTTGTTATTCAAATCCATAAATTAAACATACCACCAAAAATCTGATATCTTTATTGTATTTCTATAATTCCATAGATTCAATAAATCATAATATATCACTACTGTAATGGAAGTTAAACTTGAAGCACCAAATATCGTACAGCAGATTAGTCTCATTGATTCATTTTCTCCAGGATACGCTGCAGGGAAAATAAACATTTAATCATTTATGCTTATTATGTATTTAAGCCACATTATTATTTTGATAGTGGGCTAATATACATGTAGAGCCCTTAGGAGGTTTATATAAGCCTATTACGTTTTTGCAGCTCCAGACAGATCTGTCTTTAGTTTGTTTGGTCCAGTATGGCTCTTTAAACATTTTGGGTTGCCGACCCCTGCTCTAGAGAATTTTTTATTTTATTTTTTTCTCATTAAACTGTAGTGTTTATTTTTTGTGCAGGTGTTAATATAAGACCTGCTTGGTAAAATCTGTAAAAAAAAAAAAATCGACATGATTCTGAAAGAAAACTTATATAAACTTGTCTGATGAACTTTGTTCATTGCTTGTTTTATATTTTGCCTAAATACGGGGGATGGAGAAGTGTTTTCCTAGTGGTTAGAGCAGTGTGCTTGTGCTCTCAGAAGGTTGCAAGTACCCAGTTCAATCCCCACAGCCTACACTCTGGGTCCCTGAGCAAGACCTTTAACCCCCCCCCCCACTGCTCCCCAAGGAGCTGAGTTAAATGCAGATGTACATTTCTCCAATGTGAGATCAATAAAGTTCAATTATTTTTATTATTATTAGGCTGGCCATAGAATCATTGGGGGCTCATCCAGGATGCACTTTTGTTTTTTATGGACTTCAGTTTTTTGCAATTTTTTTTTAACATTTTATAAATGTTATTAGTGGTTGGAATTTATTTTAAATCTGTTTTTAATGCACAATTTAAATATAGAATTGAAAAGGAGCTGCAAAGTCACAATGTTTTAATTCCAGTCCTGTTCAGTACCTTTTATTTACCTTTCAACTGACTCTTTGCATTTTATTGTCAGATTATTACAGCTTTGGAAGAGGATGCTACTGCGCAAAAGATGCAGCTCGGTTACAGACTCCAACAGATTGCTGCTGCTGTGGAAAACAAGGTTACGGACCTATGACCCTGGTGCCAGGAGTGATATTGTCTTGAATCATGAAGGGAAAGCCAGAAAAAACTTGTCCATGATTTTTTTTTTCAGGATAATTAAAAAGGATATTTTTATCTACAGTAAGACCCAGAGATGACAGCGAAATATTGGGACCCAAACTATGACATCACTGGATAGACATGAGACAAATTGACTTTAAAGAACCTGATCTCATTTCTTGTGAATAAAATTGTCGTCTCACTTGGAGAAAAGGGATTCCACACCAGTATGGAGTGAAGTTTTGAGAAGAATGTGGATTATAGCACACATCAAAACATTTTCCTTTGATTGGTTTTTCACCTTGGACTTAATACTTTGAAAGAAAGATGCATTCCATTTTTGGAAAAACAAATTGTTTGCTTTTTTAAAGGATGTTATCTGGAAAAACTGAGCAGAACATTCCCATCTAACAAAGTTTGCTTTTAAGAAGGAATATTTCACCTTAAAGGTTGACACTGCTGAATAACTCCTCTTTTATTTCCAGTCTTACTGACAGGATACACACATAGTGACTTCTGTTTTAAGCCTTTATTTCAAGTCTTACTCTTCATTTTCTGGTTGTTGTGTTTTTACACTGATTTTGCTCCAGTATATTATTGGTGCCTTGATTTTTCAAGGACCTCTGTGGATCTTCCTTTTTTTTTTATTTGTTGATAACAGCTTAGTGGCTCATCTTCTGAAACGTCGATGTATTTTCAAACGTTATATTCACTGTTTAAGTTGCCCAAAATTTGTTTGATCACCTCCCCTAAACACTTTATTTAAACTTATTTTTATGATTCTTGTAGTAATCAAGTTAATCTTTTTATGATTAAAAGCAAGACAATTTATTAGTAAATGAACCAGAACAGCTCAAATGAATTCCATTATGTTTATTTATATAGTGGCAATTCACAACACGTCATCTCAAGGCACTTTACAGTTTATAGTTTACCAGATTATATAGTCAAATTGATTCAAAGTTTTCTAAGGAAAAACAGTTGATTGCATTGACTCATTGACTTGAATGCATCCCTCACACTAAGCATGCTTGTAGCGACAGTGGAGAGGAAAAACTCACTTTTAACAGGAAGAAACCTCCAGCAGTACCAGGCTCAGTGTTAGCGGCCATCTGCCGAGGCCGACTGGGGTTCAAGGAGACAGAAGCAGAGATTTAAAAAAAAAAGCAACTGTAAAAGGCGGCCCCATCCAGGAACTCCGAGTCAGCTCCCATGTCAGAGGAAGAAGAGAGCACATCCAGCCAGCCACAGAGTTTAAACAGTCGTGTTTATATTTAAATACTCAACAGATAAAAAAAAAAATTCCCATAAAAAAAAAAAAAAAGAAAAACTGAGAAAAAGTTAAAAACACATTATTGGACACAGCAAAATGTTTTACAGTTTGACTGGCTTTTTTCAAACTTGAAGATCCAGTCTTTTTCCAATCAGTGAATATATCAGAGTAAGCACAACCATGTCACGGTTACAGCACTTTTTGGATGTGACAGCCGTTACTCATGAAATATACTACGCCGATTGAGAATGAAGTTAGAAAAATCACCAAAATTTAAAACCTTTCTAAAAAGAAAATGTACCAGATTACACATTTGACTGGGACATGGAGAAAGACGACCAGCAGATAACAGGAAAGTCACAAAAGTCCTGCTTCCTCTGTGGATCTTAATGGAGCTGGAAAGCTATAGCTGATATGTATGTTCTGTAGACTATAAAAAGGAAATTGAATAAATCAGCATTTCTGGTCAATAGCAAAAATTTAAGACCTTTAATTGATGGTTCTCTACACATTATTTAGGCCTGTACTTCTGAAACCAGTCTCCTCTCGCCAGATTTATTTTTCAAAAGCTTGTATAGTATTGGATAAAAAAAGTATAATAACACATTTTAAATTCAGTGTAAATTTCCCAAAATGTATTTTGTTTATTTAGATTTTGCTTGTACAGTTTGTTCCTACATGTGCTTTTCCTAAATGTGTTCAGTTACCTGCACTGTTTTTATTCATACTTTTTTGAATGGATTTCAGGGCTCCATTTCACAAAGCACATTTAGTGAAAACTTTTAAGTTTTCTAAACCTGAATTCATGCAAACTCTGAGTTTTCTGTTTCACAAAGAGAGTTTTCTCAACCCCTGTTTCAGTCACTGTAGTAACATTCTCCCCAGAGCTAACATGGCTGGGAGCAGTTTTTTTAAGTAAACTTAGTTTCCTCTGTCATCATCATCCGTAAAGCCAATTATCTGTTTTTTTTTTCTTGATGTTTTAGTTTTTTGTGAAAAATAAAAATGAAATAATTTACCTTTTAAACACATTAGGTGATAAATATTAGTGAGAAAACATTGGTGTGTGATTACAGCTTTTATTTTTTATTAAATGCCAGACTATCACTTTTTACTGTGTGACTGAAGTAGAATAAAAATGGGAAGGAACCCAATGAGATGATGCTCAGGTCCTACATGTTTGAGCATCATTTTTAGTACTTCACCTGCTGACAGTTTCTATTCGTTTCCCTGAGATCACACCTAAGTATAATACATTGATCCACTACCTTTCAGGCAATAAACTCTTCTCCCCGTCATGTTATCGTGTTAGAACAGCCTATGGCAGGCTGTTTTGATATCTATTAGGTTCTCTGACTATGTACTTCTGATATCTGAACGTTTTTTCTTGTCCAAATGACCATTTCAACCAAAACAAAATGTTCTATCTAAAATAAACTTTCTGGATGTCCAAAAATAATTGTCAAATCTCCATATTCCTACTGTTACTAATCAAAATTTGTATTATTTAGAGAGGAGAGTGCTTTTAATAAATGTTAAAACAGCCTGCCATAACAGAATACACATAAACTTATACACATTGACTCAGTCAATGTTCTGTTACACCATCTCCCTTTTCTTTGCAGCTGTAGCACTGTTTCCCTATCTTTGAAACACATTCTCCTCTTTTTTTCATTTCTGTATCTGTAGTTCCAATGGTGTAAAACAGTCACTTTCTGTTGTCTGTTGTCATGGTGACTCATCAAACTAGTGCTCCACTGATGATGCCTCTTCTCTAAGTGGACCTACTCAGAGTTGATTCAACTAACCCACAGCAGCTGTTGTGAAACCGAAAACTCTGCGTTTCCAACCTCAGGCTCGATAAATTTAGAGTTGAGGATTTGAGTCCGAGTTTGTTAAACTTGCTTTGTGAAATGGGCCTCATGTCTTTTATTTTTTATTTATTCTTTTTGCTTATTTTATTCAGGAGGAGGGTTATTTTTAATTCTGAGCCGAATCAGCTCTACTTGTTACTACTGTATGAAGAGGGGCTGAATGTTTCCTCCATTTGGTTTTATCCACTCAGATGTTTTCACTGAAGAATCAGATGTGCCCATGCTAAGTTTTTTGCTTTAACGTTCATGTTTTTAGTGTCAAAGTGTCAGAAATTAGCAGTTTTGTGGCAGAGCGAAGCTCCTGATCTTGTTAATAATTCATTCTGTAGGACTACTTTTAAACAATGTGCCTCTTGCTCCTTGACGCCACATGTGAAATGCTTTTAGTTGCTGTTTTGAATTTAATTTATTGTTTTATTTATTTCTCATTTATTCTTTAGTTTTTTTTTCAGTCAGACCTACAAAGCTGTATTTGTTGTGCCCTTCTAAATAGGATTCCTGTTTTTACTATAGAAAAGATACTATGTCCTGTCTTTGTACCGCGTGCTGTTTCTCTAAGGTAACTGTAATGATTCAAGTCAAAATCACAATCAGAATTTCCATGAATCCGTTTTTTCCCATATAAGCTAGTTAGAGATTACGATTTCACATTGCTGCAAGCAGTATCTGTCCATTACATAGACTTTTCTTTTTCACCATGCACATTAATGTTGCCTGCAGATTATGTGTAAGCAGATAGTCAGAGTTCTGATGTCAGTCCTGTAGATGCATACTGTTTCCCAGTAAATAGAGTTCTCTGACTAACTGATAGGACAAGCCTAACAACCTCTTACTTTGTTCTAATAAAGTGTATGTACACAGATGGTTCTAGTGTGTGTTTTTACTTTTACTTTCTCTTCAAAAACTCTGTTGTACCTTTATCATCAATTGGTAGGAAAATAGAAAAGTAGAAAATTGTAAATGCAGACTTTTCGATCATCAGTTTGATCACCTGGTAAAAATCTGAGAAGGAATGTTTCTCAGATAATGCACACAAAAAAAACACATTTAAGTATTGACAGAATTTATTCCAGTCATGTTTAACAAAATTGTTCATATAAGCACAACGTGCAGAAGAAGTCTTCACCTTCTATCTTAGGCCTGCCTTCTTGACCTCTGTTAGAACAGCTAAATGGCCCAGATCCACTAAATGTTTTCCAATTTATCCAAACATTCCCCAGTCAGCCAGGAGGCGCCTCTTCCAAATTCTCAATAGTCAGTGTCCTGGCTTCTGCCCCAGACCTTAGCATAACCATACAATATAAGGTAAAAACAGAACCTCAAAGGTCATTATAGGTCATCTTAGCCTTCAGCATTGGAATGTACTTCTAGCTGACTTACAGAGAAAGTGAACAGACATATAGAATGAAACCCCTAATAATACAGCAGACAGGTGAGGGAGAAGGTTGTGGTTTTAAAAGTTTTAAACATAAGAAATTCAAAGTTTGTCAACTGTTAATCCTTCACTCCTCAAATTTGTCTTTTATAAAGTAATGGCAAGAATTGCAGTTAAAGTTTTGTTACTAGATATGTAAGGTCTCAGTAAACATGTCCAAGAAGGTCCTCTAGCCAAATTTGACCCAAGCTTCTCTTTGTATGGACTGGGATTCTGTTATGGATTCTTGTCCCGAGTGGGGTCACAAGGGGTGCTGGTGCCTATCTCCAGCAGTCAATGGGCAAGAGGCAGGGTACACCCTGGACAGGTCGCCAGTCCATCGCAGGGCAACACAGAGACACACAGGACAAACAACCATTCACGCACACACTAACACCTAAGGACAATCTAGAGAAGCCAATTAACCTAACAGTCATGTTTTTGGACTGTGGGAGGATGCCAGAGTACCCGGAGAGAACCCACACATGCTCAGGGAGAACATGCAAACTCAATGCAGAAAGACCCTGGGCCAGGAGTTTAACCCAGAACCTTCTTCCTGCAAGGCAGCAGTGCTACCCACTGCACCACTGAGCAGCCTGGATTGATAAGTGTAGATGGGAAAACCTATTGGAGACTGGGAAAGAAGAGTGTGGATTTCCAGTAGGAGCCAGAGCTGTACTTAAGAATGACACAATCAAAGTCCAGACCTAAATCCAATTCACAACAGGTTTAATTATTTAGTAACAGTTCACAACACGTCATCTCCAGAAATTTTACAAAAACAGAAATGAGAATTAGAAATTGTTCCTTTTTACAGTTATCCCCCACATTTTCTTAAGTTGGTCACTTCAAATTCAGATAAAACCGTTTTTTTAGGTTTTGATATGATTTTTATTCTAAGTAATGCATTTTTTTTTCATTTTTTTTTTTCATTACTTCCAACTGTGTTTGGTGGAAGTCAGTGAGACGCAACAAACAGGTCAGAAATCCAAAAAACACACTATAACAGGTCCATTAGGGCTCCGGGCAGAATCAAGTCAAAATCAGGCAGACACACAGGTAACTGGAATGCTGAGCAAAACTCACCAATGGCTTGTAATAATCTAGCACTAGAGACTCGTCTGAGAGCTGGTAAAATATAGTCAGTTGAGCAGATGATTGGGATAAGGATGGAGCTAACAGGTGTGTTGAATATGGAATCAGACCAGCTCTAGTGCCAGGAAGCATAACATCCACATGGTGTACTTGCTTAGAAACAGGGTCGGGTGCATAGTCATCCGGGACAGCCTCAGAAAAGAGTGGGTTCTCCTTCACAATGGAAGGAGTCAGCAGAGGTGGCTCAGACATCTGTTTCAGAAGCCCCCCGGACACTTTCATAGGGAGGTGTTCCAAGCATTTTCGTATCAGGCATAGGAGATGGCCCAGGGAATGGTCCATCTCCTATGTAAAAAATGACAAAGTGTGTCTAAGTCAAAGGAATATACGAGCTGCATATGGAATATGCAGCAACCATGAGCACAACTGACCTTCAAATTGGAAACAAGTTCTACCTTATAAAAGTTTTAGCTCCTGAAGAACAATGATCAAAATTAGCAATTTGAACAGAAAACTTAGCTGCTTGTTCTTTGGTGATTCCTGCTGGACTTTGTCAAAAAAAATTTACATCTCAAACTCCTTACATTGTATTATTCTGCAAACTAAATTCCAGTGGTGTCAAAAGTACACACATTTGTTACTGAAGTAGAAGTATAGATACTGCAGTTTAAAAACATTATGGTAAAGTTTAAGTATCAACTTGACCTCTTTACTCAAGTAAAAGTGAAAAGTATGAGCACCAAAAACTACTTAAAGTATAAAGTAACCTTACAAAAAACAAACATCGAGGGCCAAGGATGAGG
>NW_015151408.1:130725-147433 GCF_000732505.1 Cyprinodon variegatus | reverse complement strand
CTAACCTTTTGAAAATGATTATATGTTATTTTTTCTTCAGAACTGTTAAAAAGTTAAAAACTGTTCTTTGCCACTTGATGTAATACCAAATTCTTAGTTCATGAAAACAACTGGGTCATTGTAAAAGTCTAATAAATCATTAATCTCTAGGATGATAAAAACTCCACATCACTGCTTTATTATTTTTAATCTTGGAACATCCGATATGCTGTCATCGAATTTAGCTGGTATATGTCTGTTAGATGTTAAAAGTAAATACCTTGAAAGGTTGGTAAGTTATCTTTCTATGCACACTGCGAAGATGCATTGTGTTCCATATTTAAAAGGTGTGGCTGTGTGAACGTCAGTAGAAACTGATGTTGAAAAGAGGTCAAGTGTTCCTTCATATCTCCATAAACGTTGCCTTTTATCTGCGTCTCTAACGCGGGCCTTTAGAGACGCTGATACTGGCCTTTCAACAGTATCAGCTGTATGCTAGATAGCGTTGCCATGGTCCAGAACCGACCTGAACAATCTAAGTCCTTCTACCCAGCCTCTAACTTCAACCTATTTAATGGCATTTGATGTGATAGACACACAAAAAGTAGAAAATAATGTAATAATTTACTAAGTGGTTTATCTCTGCTTTAATTGCATGATGCTACCAGCTGCTGTCACTATCAGTGATACATTCACAGTGATTAGTGTTTTATCTTACATACCATTATAGATGTAGGAAGAAATGTTCAGCTTGGGTCTTATTTGCCCTTCTCACCTACTTCCATGTGTTTTCTGTCATCCATATGTGGCTTTTTGTAAACTGGAAGTAGGGTTTGTAGTTGCCTTTTTCTTGCTGTTTTAAAAAAATACCAGATGTGTGTACAATTAATAGCTGTCATTTTAGCTGATGCTTCCACCTGAGCATCGACAGCTCCTCCATGTCTACCCTCCCGAACTGATCAATCAGAGTCACGCTCACTTGTTGCCGACCTCCGCTATCTGCTCCCGTCTGCAGCTCTGGTTCACTCTGCCTGCCCGCTCTCTACCGACTCTGAGACAGCTCTGAGACTCAGTTCCGGCCCTTCGGTGTAACCCACCTCTCGGATGTTGGCCGCCTCCAGAGTGAGCCTCCATCCTGCAAAGCCAGTAGCTGTGTTCCCCCATGGACTGCCAGTCCTTTCCCCCTCCTGCTTGGCTGAGTTTTCTAAAGCCGGGCATACACTGTACCATTTTTTGCCGTAGTCGGGCCAATTCTTCAGTTTTATGAGAATTTTTTTGATCAGACCAACTTTCAGCCTCCTCCTGCGTACTGCATCGTGTACTATACAGGGGGTAACGACTCTCACGACCATCTCTCGATCAGGTATTGTAAGGTCGGGAGAAAATCAAACATGTTTGAAATTCAGTCGGCAGTCCTAAGGTGTTTGTGGAAAAATCATCTTATTGAAGCAGAGCTAGGAGACAATTTACCAGAGCCTCCAGCACTACGCATGTGCAAAAAAGAGAGTTCTTCTTCTTCCAGATTAACAAGATGGATGTGTGATTTTTGGACTTGTAGTGTGAGCAGGTAGATTGCATCAGAGTGTCGGGCCGCACAGTGTGAGAATATACATCATGAGCTGTGAACTTTTAAACCCTGCTGTGTTATCATACAGTTTGAGCTGTAGCTGCGTGCAACGATTGAAAATATCGAACAGGCTTATTAAAACTCCTCGCTATAATTTGTGTCCATGCCTGATTCTGCATGTGTGTCAGAAAGGTTCAGCCAGACATGATACTTCCAGACAACGTACTTATGTTGTTTTTTTTAATTTGAGATGGAAAAAAATGAAAGATTTAGTAAAATTATTTTTTTTTAAATAATCAGTTATTGTACGTTCCACTTTAAAAAAAAATTATCAATACTTTTGACTGAGCAGTAATCATGGCAAGACCAAATGCCCAAAGGGCTACACGAGCCAAAAAATGTTGGGTCTGCATCATGAAATAATTATGTCTAATGAGACAATTAGTTGGACTGGGATATATTTAGGGGTGTAAAGGGAGCTTGCCTGCCTGACTGTGTGTTTCTTGAACAGGGCCGCCTTTTACAGTTGCCTTTTGTATGTCTGCTTCTGTCTCCTTGAACCCCAGTCGGCCTCGGCAGATGGCCGCTCACACTTAGCCTGGTTCTGCTGGAGGTTTCTTCCTTGTTAAAAGGGAGTTTTTCCTCCCCACTATTGCTACATGCATGTTAAGAGTGAAGTATTGTCTTTGAGTCAATGAGTCGATGTAATCAACTGGTTTTTCTTTGATAGAAAACTTTGAATCAGTTTGACTGTATGATCTGGTTGAACTGTAAAGTGCCTTGAGATGAGTTGTGTTGTGAATTGGGGCTATATAAATAAACTGAACTGAATTTGAATTAAATGTATTTCATTCCTGAAATGTCCACTTTCTTTCCTTCTGAAACTAAGTCATATGTTTAAAGTTAGGAATTCTATTTTGATGCCAAGTTTAGCCCAAAGGTCGACCTTCCTATGGGTCCAAAGTAAAAAAAAAAAAAAAATCACCAGCTGTCTCTAGCTCAGTCCTCATGTGTTTTGAACTTATGGGACATTTCTCCTTCATTTCTTTGCACACTGCTGTTTCTTTCCCACAACTGAGGACTACAACATATTAATAAATGAAACAGGGAGACAAAGATTTAAACTCAGCTAGAGACTGAGAGGGAAATTTGGCAGAAGCCAGGTGAAGGTCGACAGGCGTTGAGTTCAGTGTCGGCTGGAGATTTCCATGTTTAGATCCTGCTGACTCCTACTGGTATTTCTAGCCTTGGAAGGGATCAACCCAACCACCCCCACCTTCCCTTTTTCTGTTTCTCTGCTGCTTTTCAACTGCTGCAGAATCGAAGGCAAAAGCTCCATTCATTTCTTGGTACTGTATTAGTCTGTTGTTTCAACCTGAAGCCAGGTTTCGATTGTTACAGGCTGGAAATATCCAACTACTTTAATGGTTAGTAACTCAGCTCCTGAGCCTCTTCACGATGCAGCATCTCATGTGAGTATATTTTACTCCTCAGATGCATGCTGCCTTTTGGATCTACTTTTGGATTTACTGTAAGATTGTGTAAGATAAAAATTAATTTGAAGAAAACTGTAAAACGTTGCTTAAATTGACGATCTTCCAGAAAGTCAAATGTTAAATTTCCATGTTGAAATGTGTTTTCTCTTTTCAAACTGCCTCCTGGGTTTTGCAAAGATATGAAAATTATTTTAAGCAACCTTACATACCTGTATGAGGCCAGGACAAAAAAAAAAATCACTATTTGTTTGAAGCAAAGACTTTCACAACATAATACAGGAGAGTCTTTTGCATCAAACAAAGAAACGAAATCTGTGCTAATTCTTTTCTGACAAAAGTCCCAGTCAAGTTGTGACTAGAGATGGGTAGCAGCTGGGATGCTGAGTTCTCTGGTTGCATGACGAAATGATTAACAGCTGTCAGAAATAGTGCAACTTCCGAAATGGTTCGGTCGCTTCTGAGCCTGGCAGGCAGACATGTTTCGGCTGCATAGTGTCACTGCATGAAACTCTAAAAACAGCTTAGCTGCCCTTGGCCCAGGTGCTATGCAGAGTTTGAGCCAGAAATACCTTGGAGATCACATGTGAGATGAACAAGGAAGTGCATTTTCTTTTTTGTATGTGCTCTTTGTGTTTGTAGGAGTAGTGGTGGTTCCTCTCATGATTCTGGAACCATTGAAGACCAACAGCTCTGTTCTAAGGAAGGTCAGGACTGTGAAGACCCAAGAGAATACTGCTACGGTATGTAAAGCACAGGCAGATGTTTATTTTCCTCAAATGATAAGAGTCAGTCTAAAGATAAACAATGTATAAAGCATCTGCAAAGAACTGGCGACCTGTCCTGAGTGTACCTCGCCTCTAGCCCATAGACAGCTGGAGATAGGCACCAATACCCCTCATGACCCCAGCAAGGGATACGTGGGACAGAAAATGGATGGATGGATATAAAAGGCATATCAGTTTGATAAAAAATAAATAAATATGAAAGGAATGGAGGAATAATTTTCATCTTTACAAATCATAAAAAAACCAGGGATTAAAGCAATCAAACCCTTCTAATAAGTCTGAGCAGATGATTCATCTTTGGTAATGAACTTCCAGACTGAATTTAAAATATGATAGAATAAAATAGAAAAGAAAATCCCTTTATTGTCACTCAATGGGGAAATTCTAATGTTTACAGTAGCAAAAAGAGTATTGAAAAAATTGTCACACACAATTTGGAAGGGCTCCTCACCATAACCCTAATCTTTAGCTTCCTCAACTGAATCAGTTTAATTTTTCAGGAGAGTATTAGAATAATACTTTAGGAGAAGAAACCATCTGGGAAAATGAAAAGATTGTTTCAAATCAAAAACTGACAGAAATAGGAATGATTGAGATTTATGTGGATTATGTTTTGGAGGTCTCATTCACAGGGGGGTTAAATAACAAAATTGGAGTCAGTATTTTACAGATGTGAGATTGAACAATCAGTCTGATGAATCGGCTTGCTTGAGGCAAAACAATAAATCAAATCAGGGATTCACTGTATTTAAAAAAAAAAATCCATATTTTATTGGGAGTTAAGGGCTCTAAAAATGCTGAAGGGGCACAAGCTGTTGTATTTAGTTTAGGAGTCATGGGAAATACTTAAAAATCCATCCATCCATCCATCCATCCATTTTCTGTCACGCTTATTCCAAATGGGGTCGCGAGGGGTGCTGGTGCCTATCTCCAGCTGTCTATGGGCGAGAGGCGGCATACACCCTGGACAGGTCACCAAATACTTACAAATACAGTATAAGGAAATTTTTTCCTACTAAAATAAAACAGTATGTAATTTGTAAGGTCATAGCTGAAGTCATGAAAAAATAAAATGTAAGTACAACATTCTGTATCAGTTTGACCCTGTAATACTGGGAGAAGTTCTGCTGTTCTCTATGAATATAGCTCTACCACCACCTTCCAACAAATTCCGCTGTATAAATACCGTTTATACAGTTTCATCTCTAGGCAGACAAACCCAGGCAGGCATGGAGGATGTGGACTTGGTGAAATACTCTGCAGCATATGTGTCCCACTTCTGAGCTACCATATGTTGAGATATATATCTATGGTACTGCTGTGGCACACATTGGCTTATCAAATCTAACTTCATTACATTAATTAATCTCATATACACCAAGAAAAAAACCCCATTTGCACTAATAAAGATTCCTTCATGTAAACTGTCTTAGATCTGCTCCTATAGGGAGATCTTTGACCTTTTTTTGGCTAATCTCTCCTAATAATTTGATCACTTCGAGGTAGTATTGCTCTGTGTATATGGCACTGAACTTTGATCTTCATAATTTTAAACATGTTGGAGGGCAACAATACAAATAGTCATATATGACCTCTTGACCGACACAAGCAGCATGAACTGAACTGTGTCCGTGTTGTTTTTTAATATATTGGGTTGGGTATTTTTAAGGTTCCAGTTTCATTGAAAATTGTTTCTATTTTAAAGCAAACACAGAGATTACGAACAATACTTGGTAGAGATTTGTGGAAATAAGAGGAGCTCCTCACAGCCTTCCTGGATCCCTCACTTACATGCTGTAATCTGCAGTAATCTGCATGTTTTTTCACCTGACCTTGCCTCCCGTTCCATTGTGTTACAGCTGTGCAGGTATTAGTACCTCTGCTGTCCTTGTGATACTGAAAATGCCTGACACAGTCATAAATTACATACCACCTCATATGGTGTTCTGGTATATAAGAAACAGAGATCCTATTCTAACTCCTAGATAATAATAATAAGAAAGTGTCATGTGGGTTAGATGAGGACAGGAACAGGATAATCCAGCATCTTGCTTTGGTGTCCTGCAGGCAGGTCTGAGCATATTACTCACCAATAGACATGTTAGGGCTCTGAGGAAGTTGTTTCGCCAGAAATAGCTCAAGCTCTATAAACTATGTGGCTGAAGCTTCCTACTTGTTTTTTTTTTTTCCTTTTCCTTTTTAATATTTACATCACTTTAGGAGACGTTTGACATTGGGTTATATAAATCGCTGGGTACTGCTGGATCTTTCTGTGCTTAATCCAGGATTTTGTTACAGTTGTGGATCTCCCCAGGTGGTTACCATCCCGTCCAGATTGGGGACACTTTCAACAGAAGATATCAGGTGGTGTCTAAACTGGGCTGGGGCTTCTTTGCCACGGTATGGCTCTGCATAGACCTCAGGTATGGTTTTTAGCAACAAAGATGAGGAATCGTGAAAACAGTGTCTTCCAAAATCTGCCAACATCACCACTCAATGAACCTTTCCATGATTTGCTACGTTAAAACCAAAAACGATTAACCAGAAGAAGCAGCTCACTGTAACTCTGGGGAGCATGCAGAGATCTGAAACTCAGGGGGACAAATCTGTTGAGGGAAAAACACTAATTCATTTCACAAAGGCTTATTGGAGACAGATAAAAAGTTTTCTGTTCTGCTAAAAACTTTAAAATTGTATGATTGGTTTCTTTAGTTTGTGCAAAGCAGTGTTGTAGTTTGCTGATATAAAGATACCTGAATCTTTTGGCCTACAAGCTAAACACTGAACTGTGATGGTGGAAAGTTAACTCATGTCACCTGAACACACTATAAAAATCAGTAAGGACTCTAAGCACAGGCAGAAGTGTATCTGCTAGGGCCATTAAGAGTGCCATCCGAAAGTGCTGGCATTGAGAAAGAACTTAGGACCAGGAAGCAGAATGCTTCCTTGCACAAGGCCGTTTCCCTGACATCTCTAGCCACCACTATGAGCTATACAATCGCCCACAGTCCTGATAGTGACAGAAAACATAATGACAGCCCAGCTCACAGAGTTAAATAAAAAATGTGTTATTCCATGACATGTATTGTGTATTAAATATGCAAATGTTCTTCATCATGAATTTTAGTTTTTATAAGGGAGAAATGCAGCCATTTGTTACATTTGTGTAACTTTTTGTTTTGTGTACCGTAGTTCTTTTCTGGAAAGCTGTAGTCCAAATTTGACCAACATAGTTTGTGTGTATCCACCATGTACTGTCAATAATAGTGTCATGTTGTGGGTATGCTATCTTAAGCAGAAAGATGAAAGCTTAGTTTGATGTTTGGATGGTCTGAACTTAATCCAAGGTCTTTCAGAAAGAAAAACCTGGTAGAACCAGTGACAGAGTTTCTACTTGTTTTTTTTGTAGCATTAGGGTTGTTTTTCTGACAGAAAAACAATCCTAACATCATTCATTGTCTTGCTGTTGAAAGAAGCCTTGATGAAGTCTGACTAAATGTGAGCTAATCTAAAAACTAATACGACTCTTTTCAGATTTTTAAATATAATGAAATGTAAGACCATGTAATCTTTGCTCCAAAGGTCTTCAACAGGGGGTCCGCGACCCCTAGGGGGTCCACAGAGGTACTGCATGTGGGTCGCAATTTTTTTCACTAATTGAAATGTCTTTAAATACACATTAACATGAATTGAACACTGTAGTAAACAGATAAATGAAGGCAGAAGATGTCTTTCAGTCATCAATTCACACATTCAGCAACACGCAGGAGCTCTTTCAAGCTGGGCACGGTTTTATTCACAACACCTGTCCCATCCTCTATCTGTAATAGAGTGACTATAGGGCCAGTTTGATATAACACAATTTCATACAATATATATAATTCGGGGGTCCCCGCTCCATCTCACCATCAATTTGGGGGTCCCTGGCCTGGTAAACATTAGAAGTCCCCTGCTCTATGCCATACTTTGTGCACAAAGCTTTGTGTTAATCTGTGTTATAAAATCCCAAAGAAACACAGGTTTATGTTTGTGAAGAGAAAAATGTAATAAACTTCAACTGTCATTTGCAAACCACTGTGCTAATGTTCAAAGGGGGATTCTATACTTTGCACATTTATATCCTTATAAAATAAAAAGAAAGCACTGCTCTGGTGTTTGTGTCGGCAGGTCAGGTCGGCGAGTTGCTGTTAAGGTGCTGAAGAGCGGAGCAGAGTTTACCCAGGCAGGACAAGATGAACTGACTCTCCTACGATACGTCAGTTTTTCGCTGCCTCTTTCTGTTGATGTTAAAATATACATAGCATCACTAAAACACCAATTCCCTGTTTCATTCTTTACTGTCTCTTGTTCTTCAGTCCAGTGGCCCTGTTAGTCGCCACCCTTACAGCCAAAGGGTTGTTCAGCTGCTGGATGAATTCAAGCTTGCTGGAGTCAATGGTGTCCGTATCTTTGGTGATTTCAAAACTTTATATATATGAGTGCTAAGGTCTTTCCCTCTGTGCTATGGTTACTCAGCATATGAACTTGCTGAGTGATGCATTATAGTTTAAGTATGTGGATTATAAAACTGTCCTTAACCTGTGATGATGAGACATGTGCCTGGTTCTGGAGCTGCTGGGACTCAACCTCAGGAGCTGGCAACTCTGTTTTGGAAATCCAGGCCTGTTGCAGCCTTGGGTTAAACAAATACTCACTCAGGTAAGCAATAGGGGAGATCTACACCTGTTCAGAGGACCATTTCCAAGACGAATCAGCTGTTTGTGGTTCATCTGTTCTTCTTTCATTAGCAACATCTCAATTCCTCATTTCTCTGTAGGTTCTCCAAGGCTTGGACTACCTTCACACTCGCTGTAAAATCATTCACACAGACATCAAACCAGATAACATCCTGCTGCACCTAAAGGAGCAGACCCATGTTTCACCACCAGGGGGCAGCAGTTTCCTCTCTGTACCAGCTGTAAAGGAAACCGAGAACACAGGCACAGATGTTTTCTAGATTCTTACACATGCTGCAGGGTTTCAAATGCAAATCTCTGCTTGACAGAATGTGTTTCTCTGTTTTATGAGCCAACAATATGTGCATCCCATCTCTTAATACTATCAAGCTTCAATTAGGCAAAGTTTGTAATATGTCTGCAAATGAAGCAAATATCCCTACTTCAGTTAAGAAATGAAAAAAGGACAAAACATCCTTCAGGTGGAAAATATGATGAATAATACAGTGCTATTTTTACATTAGTTGAAGTTTTTAGAAGTTATTTTATTCTAACTTCATACTTATTTATCATCTTCAGAGACAGAACAAGTGAACCCGTACAGATTAAAGGAAATTTCAGTAAAGATTGCTGATTTGGGAAGCTCCTGTTGGGTGGTTAGTATTCCTGTTTTTCATACACATTCAACAGTAAGGATCTGTCTTTGCAGGCTGTTTTCTAACCCTTTAGTTTAACTCCATAATTATCTTCTATGACTATTTTAGGAACTGCTCTTTGCTGCCTCTTTGTTGCCTCAAGCTGAGTTTTTTTTTTTTTTTGTATTTGTTGTGCAAAAAAGAGCAGATAGTTTACATATGCTGAAAAATTTATCTGCTTTGTTTTTTCCTGGCTGCCTTTTTCTTGGCCCTGATCCAGTACAAGCATTTTTGTGAGGAGATCCAGACCCGTCAGTATCGCTCTTTAGAGGTTCTGCTTGGTTCTGACTATGGTCCGCCAGCTGACATCTGGAGTGTGGCTTGCATGGTGAGAAATCATCTGTTCACAATGGGACCATGACTCAAATAGCTGTTATTTAATTTACTCCAAAGAATTTGCAGTTGAATTTTTAGTTATTTAAAACAGCCACACAGAAATTGTTAAACAACTCAGCATTTTTCTACATGAAATAGCAACTGTGTGTTGGAGTGAACATACTGAACAGAATTTGTAGTAATACTTTTAGCGGCTGGCTAGCTCAAGTGGTAAGTCACCCGTCCTGCAAACAGGAAGTCTGGGTCCGTATCCCAGCTGGGGGAATGAGCTATCATTGTGGTCCTTTGGCAAGATCCTTCACGCTAATGCCCACTTTGGGTAGTGCAATCGAGGTTTTGAGTTAAAGCCCCACTCCCATGGACTGCCACACTGGCTCTCTGAGCAAGACCTTAGCCCCACATTGCTCCCCAGGCGATGCACAATGGTAGCCCCTGCTCCCCTAGGGGATGGGTTAAATGCAGAGAGTTAATTTTGTTGCTCTGTACTCGTGACAGAGTGATGACAATAAAAATGCTGGAAAATTAAATATTTTTTATATTGTTTGTTAAATGGCCCCAGAATGAGCAGCATAGTGAAACTTTACACATTCGTTAGTCAGGTTTGATGCTAACTTTTCCCCAAAGTCAGGAGGTACTGACTTTGTACTAAAATCTGCATACCGAAAATCTTTTTTTTTTTATTTCCCATTGTATACAAGTCATAGGATCGACATTAGAAACGGTTTATTTTTCTTTTTAACCATTAACACAAGAAATCCTAGAGATACGAGAATTTTCGTCAGTCTCCAGATACTATGTTTAAAAAGGAAATTGTCTTGCTTTTCTGCTTGAAATAAAAAAATCAATACATCGATCAGGATCTAGGATCTTTTCCTAGTGCGTCTGATTAAAAACACAAACTCTTAGAAAGCATTATGTTAAATAATATGTGCTAAGACTCTGACCAAAATAAAAGCATCAACACTAAATATGCTACCCTACGGCAAAGAGTTAAGATTTCAGAGTCATTCATGTATCTAAACTTAGCCCTTTTACACAAAGTCATCAGTTTGGTAATTTTCTTTTTGAAAACTCTGACTTTTACAACTAGACACATGTAGAAAATGGGGAATCTACACAAAAGTTGAACAAACGAGTTTGTCGTTTAATGAAAGCTCTAGTGAAAAAAACTAAAATTTTGACAATTGTTTCAAGATCTAGGCATAAAGGGGTTTCACTGAGTCAAACCTTACAGATGTGGAGCTTTTGCACATCTGTTAGCTGCAAATGCTGCTAATTGTGCAGTAAGCATTATATGAAATGCAGTTAACATTGGGGTAACCTTTGAAAATATCTGTATAGAATAAATCTTCTTTAACTGACTGTTAGTCTGAAGATGACAACAATGCGGGCACAAACCATCTGTAACAGTTTATGTTTCCTTCTTTAATTTGCCACACATGTCACCCTGAATGTTCTTCTAAATTCTCCCAGGCCTTTGAGTTGGTCACTGGAGATTCATTGTTCCATCCCAAAGCCAGCGAGTTCATTTCCCTGGAGGAAGGTGGGTTTAATTCAGTGAGCTGACACTAACTGAGAAGAAACATGCACTGGCACAGGATTAAATGGGATTACTGCATGCTTTCATTGTAGCTGTAGATGCTAATTTGTCTTGAAACTGTGAATCTGTTGTATAATGTTTGTGATGTCTCCATCTACCTCAGACCATATCTCCCAGATCATTGAGCTCCTCGGCAAAATTCCACCAGATGTTGCCCTGTCGGGTAAATATTCAGCTGAATACTTCAACCGCAAAGGTACACCTTCTTCTTCAAGATAACCTTTTTAAACTATTTTTTATCTTGAAGTTTACAAAACGTTTTATGTGAACTTTAAAATGGTATTTGCTATGCAGGTGATCTCCGTCATGTAGGTCCATTGAAGCCCTGGAGACTTTATGATGTTCTAGTTGAGAAATATAACTTCCTTTTAGGGGAGGCCTCTGAATTCTCAGATTTCCTTCTCCCTATGTTGGATTATCACTCTGAGAGACGGGTGACTGCTGCACAGTGCCTTCAACACCCATGGTTGACCTCCGTTTGACCTTCTAAAGAGCCTGCAGGCCTAAAGACCTTGGAAAGTTCTTGCAGCCACATGCTTTCAGATGCAAGACCTTGACAGCTTCAGGGCATCTTTGAATTTTAATATTCTGGGAATTCCTGTTACATTTGTTTAGCATCAGAAAGAGGATCTTTTCCACTTGACCTTTATAAGAAATTTAGGCATTTTTCCTTTTTTTTTCTTGATTCCCCCTGAGTTTTTTCGTCAGACCTTTGGTATAAAGCTTTATGGCTTTTGTCTAAACACTGGAACCTTAACTGTCCAGATTAGCAAAAATATTCAGCAGTTCATTTATTTGTTTCTTTTCTGACTGTTTTTTTGACAAATGTTTAGCATTTAGGTAATGTTTTTAAAAGCAAAATCATTGGTTTTCATTTTTCATTAAAGAAATGCTAAAAGAATGTTGAGTGAATTTTAACTGTGTACTCTAGAATTTTCCTATAAAGAGTCCTGGTCTGTATTTCTTTCTTGCTCCATGTCACTAAAGTTCTCAAAGTTAAAGGTATTGTTGAGGACCCGCCATCTCCACTTTAAAAAAAAAATGCATATGCACAAGCTGGTACCCGCTCCCGATAGGGAAAGCCTATTAAATGCGTGCGAGAACATCTATAAGCCAATTTCTCCTTGTGTACGCTCTACTTAAAAATTTTTGTTCTCATAGCTCATAAAAGCTTACTGTGCCCGAATGTCTGCCCTAACATCTAAATTACTCAATCACTATATAGACCTGGGACTATATAGTGGACTTTATAGTGACTCAGTTAACTGACCGTTCAGACAGATGATCACTGCTTTTTGCTCCCTGTTAGTCACGTAACTCCTCCACCACGCAGTGCCTGCATCATCTTTGTTATTAGTCGCTGCTGTCAGGTAGCGACATACTATGGAAATAGGATGTCACAAATCCCATAATGCTTTGTGCGGAGAGCTCTCTGCACAAAGCATTCTGGTATATATGTGCCTCTTCTGAGGCCTTTCTTTTCTTCTCATACACTTCGTAGACACTTTTTCTCTTACGACCCTCAGCCATTTTCAAAGAACTGCAGTGAAAGGTGGACTTCAATCACTGTCTGAAACCGTAGCTCACCACAGATATAAACCTCTGAAAGTGTGCATTTAATATTTCTCACAGAAAAAAATGTGAATCTTTATGGTTTTTAAATGTCTAAATGAGAAAGGGGTTCATAGTGTACATCCCTCTAGCATTATTAGTGGAACTAAAATAATTTTTTCTCAGTTGAAGACACACAGACAACCTGAGCAAGTACTATGAACAAATGCACAGATTTTATTTCATTCAGCTGTTGTAAAAACAAAGATAGACATTTGATATTTTGTACAATTGAGTAGAGTGGGTGATACAGCAGAGTCATAATAAATTAAATCAGAGAAGATGGGATAAAGAACATCATCATTACATATGGATTTTATATGTTGATATTTAAAATCTTTTGTAGTTTTAATGAGATCAGAAACGACTAATTGAAGGAATGTCCTAATCTAAGTCTAAGTGTCTTTGTCTTAAGGCATTTTGGAGCTGATCACTATTTTTACTAGTTCTCCAGCAAACACTTGTTTTTGGCCTTGTGTCGGGGATTGTGTGCCACCTGAATGATATTTGTTTGACCTATTTTTAAAAACATCAACCATGGTTTCACATACAAGCCTTGCAAAACATTCCAAGCAAAAGAGAGACTATATCAACAGCTGCAGCTTTCTATTAACCTGACAACAGCCAGATGCATGTCTCGCTCCGCCCAGCTCCGGAGCTAGGCGGAGCGAGACATGCATCTGGCTGTTGTCAGGTTAGCTTTCTATCTGCTCCCACCAGATGTCAGCATAGTGGTGAGCCTCGTCTAATACAGCTAAAAAAACTGTTCTAATATTTTAAAATACTGAAAGCAGCATGTTAAGTTTCTAAAGTGGGACAAGTTCTCTAAACTTTGTCCAAACACACTAACTGGATTCCAATTAAAAACTGCAAACAAAAACTACATTGTTGGTGCAAAAATGCTGAAGGAAACTGAGGAAGTCAGTCTTTTTGTGGTGAAGAAGAACTGGTGGGACACAATCTCAATACTATTACAGACGATGAATTATTGATAAATGTGCTGTCTCTTCCTGTACTTTAAACCCTCATACTACATTAAAAGAAATACAACATATATGCTGGAAATACAATAGTTTTCGAGACTGATTCCAAAGCTGGGTCTTAAAGAACTAATTACTACCTGTAACTAAAAGGTCCTACTAACAGAGCAATCCCTCCGGTCCGAAAAAACAAACAACAAATAAAGCAATAAAAATGTGAAGTCTAGAAGAAAATGAAATAATTTCAAACAGCTATTTTCTTCTTTTTATATTTCTTTCAGTGAGCTTTCATTTTGATAAAGTAAATTTTACCTGGGCTTAATGACAGCATAAAGAGCTTCAACGTACCATATATTCTCATCTATTACCTGAAATTTTGTAATGTTGAAATGTTGTAATAATGACAGTAAGTAATTTGTCATTAGTAACATTTAATGCGTCTCGTCTTTTAGGTGTCTGTTATCAAAAAGGTTGGGGATCTTACTCATTGATCCTTGCATTAAAACACCACCTTTTGTTTATAATTAGGACTTACAAATGTTCTATGGATAAAACTTTGACCTCATAAGAACCTCGGTCACAAAAAAATGTCCACATTCCAGAGTTAAAAAGAAACAAGTGGAGAAAGCACACAAAACTATAGCATGCATTAAGGTCCCTTAACCTTTGTTCTCACCATTAACCTGCTTAACCAACTCTTTAACAGCATCATTTATTATATGATTAGCCCTATCAAAGGCAAAATGCACAAATCTGTTAAACAAAATCTAAACAAATCTGAAAAGTAATAAGGCATGAACAATGTTAAGTTTTCAACACTGAAGTTAGCCTATCCAGCTGTAAGCACGGCACTCCACCAGTGGGTTTCCTTTGTAAACAACCATATATCCACAGTCTGTCTGCACCCGATAACACTTCCTTGGCCATGAGGTGGGTTTCTTTGGTCTGAATAGGGGTGGAGAGAATTGTGAGTAAGCTAAACTTTTAAAATCAAGTAATGAATATTAGAGAAAAAATGAACTCACGAGTAGCAGTAAAACCCAAACTCATGACAGAAGCACTTGTCACAGCCTCTCCTGAAGGTATCGCCAGGTTTGAAGAACTTGTCCTTGTATGAACAGATCCCTGAGGAAGAAAGGAGCACTATGGTGACATATCTCTGTGGCCTGCAGCAACATGTTCCAAGTATCCAAAGCTATGACCATGCTAAGTGAAATTGTACTTGATATATGTTTCAATGGAAGGACTTTTACTTTACTCTCTCTGTGGAACATCTGAAGGTTGCTGGAAGGGATCATGCATGCTAAAGGCTTAACTTATGTCCTCAGTAAATTCTCTTTCCATCCCTAAAGGCTGTGAAAAGCTTTCCTCATGCGGCTTGTCACCTTGAGAAGTGGGGGTCAGAGGAGACACACTGTTCTTTTGCAAAGAGCCTAAAGACTTCAAATGCAAAGTCAACCATAGAGGACAGAAAGTTGGTTTTCAGCCATTTAGAGTTGCTTCAACTGCTGACAGTAACAAACTAATCATTAAAATTTGCAAACTTATGCTCTGGTAGGACTATACAGTTTTGATTAATTACGTCCAGGAATAAATAGATTTGCTTACCTTTTTTGCGGTAAACTGATGCTTCTGAGGTTTCGCAACACGAGAGAATGACGAGAGTAAGGCTGAGAGCAAACATCAGCCACACAGGGGATTGCTGAATATTACTGGTTTGATCTGACATTGCAAAATGACAGACTTATCAATTCTTACTCCTAGCAGGTCCAAGTAATTTTATTTTATATAGACTAATGCCACCTTCCAGCAGGTTCTGTTCAAACTCCTTGTGAGGGTGTAGAGTAGACTGCTTAATATTTATAGCCTCACATCTTTACTCAGGGAAAAAAATGTATCCACATGTTTAGTTTTCAGTTTTGTTCCAACTTTTGTTTCAGAACGAGGCATGTTTGGATCTTGGCTGTGTACTCAGGCATCCCTAAGTATTAGCTTCAGCTGATGCCACATGGATGTGGGTGTAAAGAAGGGCAGTGCTTTGTCGTGATGGTCAGGAGTGTCATCGGTGGTCTCTGAACAGCTGGGGCCTGTTGTCTGCGTGCTTACTTTTTTTTCTTTTCCTCTTCATTATTTATCACCTTCAAGCTGGTACAAACAAATGCTGACTCTTGAAAGTTTAATCTATTTTTACAACCGCTGACTCGTTTGTATGTGGGGGGGGCTCTTTGCTGAGGTTGTCTTTATCTGACGGTCATATTATCCCAACATCCCATTTATAACAGCAAAAATGCACTAATCTAACCCTGTAAAGATGATTATCTCTCCAGAGTTTCAACAATTCTAAGACTATGAGCTTCAAAACAAAGAGAAAGGAAATGTTACTATTTACACGGGACATTTTCTTTTAAAGGTTTATGCTGCTCTTAATGGAGCGCAGAGTAAGGACCGCTTTAAGCCGAAATGATTTTTCAATCTTTGTATGCAGCTACAGCTCTGATATGATCTACCTGCTCAAGCTCTACATCTAAGAACCACGTCAAACTAAGCTCCGCAATGAGATGGCGCTATTTAGACTTGTCTTTTCGGATGGCAAACAAGAAGAGGAGGAAAAAAACAGAAATGTTGATGTCTACTGTTAAATATGAAGCTCACTAGAGTGAAACGCGCTGCCTTGGCAATTTGTGTAAAAAAGGCAACAAAATATTTGGACAAAGACATGGCTGAGCTAAGTGGCTACTACGGTCTTTCAATTTTACAGAAATAACTCCATTTCACTCGCACCCCCGCCATGCTTCTGTGTTTTCGTCTGAGAGGAAGAAGAAGAAGCACTTTTATTTAACAGCAATTTACTTCATTCTTTATGCTTATTGTTGGGTTAAATTAATCTAGGAAACTTTAACGTTATGAGTGTATTTGTTTTACATTTGAGTTTATTTTATAATTT
>NW_015151408.1:99639-130595 GCF_000732505.1 Cyprinodon variegatus | reverse complement strand
CAAAGAACTTAAAGAAGCCAATTAACCTAACAGTCGTGTTTTTGGTCTGTGGGAGGAAGCCGGAGTACCGAGAGAACCCACTCATGCTCAGGGACAACATGCAAACCCCTTGCAGAAAGAACCGGGCCGGGAATCGAAACCGGAACCTTCTTGCTCAAGGTAGTAGTGCTACCCACTGCTCCACTGAGCAGCCAAGTTAATTATTTTGTTAGGACTAAATATCACACACAGACCCAAAGACTATACAGAATTATATAAGTCTGCCTGAATCTAACCCTGACTGTAATTACCATAATTTTCAACAAAAAGAGTCTAAAACCTTCTAGCCGAGTTACTTTCATTCTAACTTAAATCACTACATAATTTTTCTTTCAACCGTATTTCTACATTATATAAAAAATATTACCCATATTGACGACTTTAGTTACATTTCTTCAATTCAGTTGAGTTTATTTATATAGTGCCAATTCACAACATATGTAATTTTAAGTAATCTTGCAGATATTATTAAATCATTTCATACACTCAGATTGGTTAATGGTTTTCTATCTAAGAAAACCCAGCTGATTGAGTAATTGATTTTCAGGATTTCCTCCTGGAATATCATTTTGGGATAGTAGAAATTTGCTTGCATTGTTTTGTTGACTTTACAGCAATCCCTCACACCGAGTATGAATGCAGCAACAGTGGAGAGGAAAAACTCCCTTTTAACAGAACCAGGCTTTCTGTGAATGGCCTTCTGTTGAGGCCCACTGGGGTTTCACTAAAACAGAAGCAGACTTACAAAAGAAACAGAGAAGCACTGATCCATTAATTCTTTCTGTATTAGAGATGGTAACAGTAAATAACCCCAATAGGTGATTCTGTCTAGGACAAAAACAGTCTAGAATGAGCTCTGAGCCAGTTTCATTTCAAACAGGATGAAAGAGAGCACATGTAGTTAATCACAGTGAAAGCTGAGCACATGTCTAGGAGAGAAACAGGACTAAGCACTGGAAAACACACCCAAATTCAACATATAAACTGACGTTGACCGCAGCAGCCCAGTTGATATTTCTTTCCAGGATGATCTGACAGCAAAAAAGAACAAGGCCAGATAAATTTACTGTGGCAAAAAAAGAAGGGCAAGCATAAAGTCAGGGGTAACACAAAAAATACTGCAGAGTTGGTAAACCGAAGAAGAATGAAACAGAATGATATGAAGTGGTCCCCCTGTCTTTTAGCAGCCTATAGCCATATAACATAGAGATACAGTAGTTCAGGATATCCTGAGCCACTCAAACTCTAGTTTAAAAAAAAAAAAAAAAAGAACAACCCTAGTCTTAAAGACCTTAGATATTAAACTGGAAATCTATTTCTCATAACTAAAAGATCTGCCTCCCATACTTGTAATTACCAGTAAGCCTGTAGATTGAGGGTCCTTTGTTAGAAACCACTTCACCCCATCACAAGATATTTCTAATTTAAAACTTCTATTTCTAATTTAAAACATTAAACTATTGAAACCAACTTTAAATAAATGCAGGGACAGGTGAATGGCACATGGACTTACATTATAATAGAAGGATCAAAACGTTCACAGCTATGTCATCACAAAAAAATGTAGGGTGGAAGTGTTGAACCTCTTTCTGTCTCCATAGCACTCTAACACACACGTGGAGACAGATTTCACTGCATGTGTGACTGACCACAGGACGGTTTGTGGTCAGCCCCTTCCTTCCTGACAGCCTAAGGCCAGTAAACGTTTAACACACCATGCTAAAGCAGAACAGAAAACAAACCAGATATCAGTAGACTGGAAGGTAGCTGAGGGGCACTGCAGCAAAATTCACCACCTGCCTCCATGTCAAACCAGCTAGGCCCCGTTTCAGAAAGAATGGCTGTCATACCCTCAGCGCAAACCAAAGACTAGTTTTACCGCACTTGTCCAAACCATGTGTTTTCATTTTCAGAACAGATGATATCTATCTGTTTACTAAACCTGCCATCTAATCAACTATGAGTTAAGCTGTTTTTTTTAAAATATATTTTACATTTGTTAAACAAACAAGGGCTTCTCTCCAGGTATTCTGGCTTCCTCCCACAGTCCATAAACATGACTGTTAGGTTAACTGGCTCCTGTAAAATCCCCTTAGGTGTGAGTGTGTGCATGAATGATTTTTTTTTTCCTGATTTTCTCTGTGTTGCCCTGCGATGGACTGGCAACCTGTCCAGGGTGTACCCCGCCTCTCCCCCGTAGACAGCTGGAAATAGACACCAGCACCCCTCATGACCCCACTTGGGATAAGCGTGTAAGAAAATGGATGGATGGATAAACAAACAAGAATACATAAAGTAATCTGATAAAATAAAAACAAAGATTTTTGGTTGTAATTCAAAATATCAGGAAGTAAAATCTCTGCTGCACAGAAAAATTGTACAATGTTCAAAATTAGAGTTAATATCTTATTTCTAAGTCTATATAAAACAAATTAATTATGTTTTCTTATTGTTCTATTTGAATACGACAGCAATTTTGATATTGTATCGTTACACTGTGATTTAGATGCCCTGTTGGGTAAGCAGCACAGATTTTAGTTGAGGAGTCAAAGTGTATAGGCAAAATTCACAGTGGGTTTACGGGTTTACTCCCAGTCAAGGATCTTTCTGCATTGAGATTCTTCTAAGATTATGTATACGGTAGTATTATAATGTAAAGCAGATTTAGCCTAATTGTATCTCTCAGTTTTTCATAGTGAATGAAATTAGATAATTCAATTCAATTCAATTCAGTTTATTTATATAGTGCCAATTCACAACACAGGTCATCTCAAGATCATACAGTCAAATTGATTCAATTTTTCTATCTAAGGAAAACCAGTCCATTGCATCGATTCATTGACTCAAAGGCAATCCCTCACAATAGGCATGCTTGTGGCGACAGTGGGAAGGAAAAACTCACTTTTAATAAGAAGAAACCTCCAGCAGATCGAGGCTCAGTGTGAGCGGCTATCTGCCGAGGCCGACTGGGGTTCAAGGAGACAGAAGCAGAGATACAAAATGCAACTGTAAAACCCAGGTAGACAAGCTCCGAACCAGCTCACATGTCAGAGGATAAAGAGAGCACATCCAGTCAGTCATAGTCAGAGAAACAGGACTATACTGAAAAACAGGCCGATCTCGAACATCTATAAACAAGGTGTTGATGGCAGCAGCACAGCTGACAGGTACATTTTACTAGCAACATTTGAGTAACTTTACCCAAACAAACTGAGTTAAAATCGTTACTTTTTCTTTTTGATTTTCACAGAATAAAATGCATAAAAAGCAATAGTTATCTTGGCAGAGAATTGCAGGACTAGTTAATATATGAGTGATATTTGACAAATAAGCAAATTTATATTGTCCACAATATATTATAAACGTCCAAGAGTAAGTGTATTTTTTTTTTTTTTGTGTGTGCTTTGTGCAACAAACCAATGAAAAAGATGCAGTGTAGAACCAAAATAAAATCAGGTAAGGTCTATTTATAAGTAAGGTCTTATTTACAAATTTAAACATTGAAACATTGCTTGATGCCTTGGTATTATGGCTCTTAGTATCTTTTTTTTGTACAAGATTTTGGTATTCTGAAACCATGTAGTCAGCTAAAAGTCTTTAGTGGGACTCAGGTGGAAGCTGGTGCTGAGGTCTGACCCTCAAAGATCAAACTTACAGTAGAACCTGTGTTCTACCAAACATGTAAATAGGTACTGTTAAACTTCTCCAATAATCTTTTCATTAGAACGGGGCTTTAGTGTTAAACCTTGACCTGGAAAAGTATTTAGTAGACATCTCTTATGAAATTGTACTTCAGCAATATGCTTTTATTATAACATTATCAGTGAAAAGCTGGCAAGGCATTTGATCACTGTTAACTAGAATAATGGTATCGTCCTAACAGAGTGAGGGTTTTCCTGTTTTCCTTGCAGCATGAATGAGCATTAGTCTCAACAAATCTGAGACTCAGCAGCTAGAACAGAAAGGTCGGAAACTCTCTACAGTACAGTAGAAAACACAGGTTAGTGACCACAAAACTCTTACGGAGGGCGATTATGAGAGTGTGAGGTTCAGTCCCAGCCCAGAGGAATTATTGGAATCCAGCCAAATGACTTTCCATAGCACGCAACGGACACTGCCCAGATAATTCCAGGAGTCAAAAACTAAAGGCTGCAGAGTGGACTGATGAACAGAAGCCGGCAGATGAGGGAGAGCAGGTGATTCCAGAAGGAGAAGCCAAAGTGATTGTCAATTAGGCAAACAGAAGTTCAGGCGAGAAGATCAGAGATCCGAAGAGGTACCGTAGGAAAATCCAAGCCAGTGGTCAGTAGACAGATCCAAGGTCATAAGCAGGCAGAATCCAGCAGGAGTCTGGAGACAGGCCAAGCAAACAGATCAAAACAGGGGCAGGCAAGCTCAGAGGTCCAAGGGCAGAATCTTGTTAGGATCAGGTTATCAGAACAAACAAACTGGTTATGCTGTACAACTTTCAACTACGGCTCAAATAACTGGGCACTGATGCCTGGGACCTAACAGTTTAAGTAGAAGGTGGAACGGGGAATCTGATGAAAGATAATGAAAACTGGATGGAGCTAGGCAGGTGGAAGGAATGAACCAATAATCCAGTCATCAGTGCCAAGGTCATGAAATTGGCTTAGTTTCAAAAACAGTTTCACTCAGATGTACAGTTTTCACACTTACTAAAGGGGGCTATGATAAGGTAGTTGTCACACTGTTTATTCAGAGGAGATGAACCAGAAGGAGCATCTCATGTAATCATCTAAATGAAGAAAACACTTTAACAGACAGTTTCTCAATAATAATGTAATTGGTTTCCTTTTTTGATTAATGGTTTATTCTCAAAGTAAATTTTCTTAAACAGTCCTGTATTTGGCACCTGCTCTTGAATGAAAATATTGATTGTGGAAGGTATGAACTAGGCTTTAGGCATAGCCTACAAAGCGAGAACCGTTACAGTCTTAGGCAGGGCCTTCCAGAAAATTATTCCTTTATCTACTGTCCAATAGAAACAAATATCTTGTAATAAAATTAAATATGCACTAGAGGGCATAATTAAAATGCTAACTTTTTTTCATCAGCCTTAATTACCTTTATTATAAATATCGTGTACATTAAGAATGTAAATGGACCAAAAAGACACAAAGCAACTGAATGAGGCAAATAGCCTTGAAGGTGTCAGCCGTGAGCAGCATGGTTGGTTTGCTATCAGTAGGTGATTTTTGAAAGGCTGACTCACACATTAATGACAGTATGTTGGAATATTTTAAGAGGACGGCCAATGTACACTCATATACAAGCTGTACATTAATTCCTTTATATTGCATCAAGGCATTTTATCTTTAGAGATGTTTAATATTTCATAAATTAACAATAATAATTAACAATATTAAGGGGTGCACTCACTCTTTTAGATACCGTATATTACATTTTTAACAAACATAAAACAAAACATTATGGTGAACTTGTCTTTTCAGATGTCTAAAAACTATGCAGAGCTTTATTCATGTATGCAGCAACTTCACCCTATTTCCTTTTAGAGAAAAGAGGCTTTAATTTGGCAGTCTGTATGAAGAAGCCATATGCATCCTGTTTTTTTCTTGCAGTTTACATCATATATGGTCAGTGAGGTGTTAGGTTAATTGAATTTATTTCTCAGGCTTTTAAAATTACGGAGCTTTGCAAAGCTTGTGTTTGGTTAAATGTACTAGAGTGTCCATTCCTGGGAATAATGCTACTGAAATTCTTTTCCAATTGTGAATAATTTTTTTTCACAGTTGAATGATCGGCTTTGGTGGAAGATGCTAACTTGCTTAGCTGCTTTAGTTTCTTTTTTTTTATGCCAAGAGGGATAAGGCAGGTGCAGTGTCCCGGAATACGATATGAACATTGTAGTGGGACCTAAAGACTTACGGGTTGCAAAGCATATGGACGCATGAATGAGTATTGCCAGCAGAAGGCGAGATCGTACAACAGTACTTATGTCTGCTGTTCATGCCCGGCGCAAAAGTTCTTCTCAGACTTATTAGGATGAATGCTTGGCATATACTGCTTTATTATTGTAACACAAGCATATGTTTTTTAGTGTTTTTAGTATAGGAATAGTGAGTAGAAATGATAGTAGGAATGATAAGCACCTGATTAACATTTTCAAACCTTGGAAAGACAATGATTATCACAAAATACACAAAACACTTGAACACAAAGGAGGCAACCTTTTTTTCTCTAGATCGACTTTAGGACTGTATTGCTATAAAAAAGCAACATCAGTTACTGTAAAAGCACAACATATTTAAGGTGTCTTCAACTTCCATCCTTACCTGTCCAATCTCTGTTTTTTTATTAATGCACTCAGAATATACCTTTAGTCTCATAATTTCTGTACTAAACCAGTTTATATCAAATTCAATATTCTATGTCTTTGAACATCAAAATTATTCTAAAATTCCTATGTCTATATTCCTGAAGCAAAGAAAAAATTAAACGACATATTTAATTTTTCTTTACTCCAATCCCATGTTTTTATTGCTGTATTATTGCTGTATTGCTGCTCTTTGGAAACTGTTAGTGGGGTAAGAATGCAACACAAGTACAAATAGAAATAGAGCAATGTGCAGTAACTTTCATAAAAAAAATATGGCTTACTGTTTTTTACCTGACTAAATAAAACCGAACATTTAAAGAAGGATAATATCTTATGCAATCCGCATTATTATTGCAGTAAATACATTTCATCCATCAACAGCATTGGGCCCAGTAAATATATCCCATGAGTAAAAATAAAAGGATCTCACAGGCCACCATCACCTTGTGAGGTTACTGCATAAGGGTTTACACCTAACCAACACCCTGTCATTTGCACTCTTGCTGAAAAACCCTCAGTTTTGTTTAACATTCTGAAGAAGTCGGCACAAGAATTTTGGGAAATGGCTAAAGAATTGAAGGGATTAGTCAAATATCTGTGGTAGCAGTGAGGTAGGTTGAGGTCAAAAGTTTCTTCATTAAAAATTGGGGCTGACTGTGGTAGGCTGAATGTTACTAGGAGAAAATGGTTTGCTGTGCGGTGGGTCCGCAGGCTCTTCTAAGAAGGAGAGTCAGAAGATTAGGACCACACAAAGGCCAACATAACTGGTAATGTTCATAGTCAGGGATGCTGGCTGTTTTTTCTGTACCTAAACTTTTATCCAATCTGATTGTGTTGTCTCTGTAAAGTGACATAATGATTAACTAGTAGATAATTTGACAATGGTCTGAGTGGTTTGAAAGGGGTGTGAAGGAAGCCATTTATGTTAAGAGAAAAAAAAAACTTAAACAGAGGGGGATGACTCAGGATTCAGCTCTCGAAAGCCTATAAATTTGTTAGAGTTAATTCCTTCCCATTTTCACCTCAACCCTCGTCGCAATGCAGGTGATCAAAACATCGCTCCTGTAAGCCAGGCCAATAATGACCCCAATGGTTCCCCATTACAGAGGTGTGGGCCAGTTTTGGTGTAATTTTCAGGTCAAAAACGATCTTAACGACTCCCAATTACAAAGGGGTGGACCTGTTTTTGTTCAATTTACATGTTTTCTAAGCCATAATAAGGCTTTTGTGTGGGGCAATTCTATATAGCTTTAAGTTCCACATTACTCCAGACATTTTGAATTGAGAAATCTTGCTGGATGGGAAGTGAAACATCTCCAAACTTGGGAAAAAAATGTCCAGTGGTTATGTTTTTTAACTTTTTTTGGAAATAGTTAGAGGTGCCCTTGGACAATAAAATGTACCGGACCAAAAATGTAAATACCATCTACAGAAAGGGCCTGAGCTGTATCTATTTTCTGAGTTGCCTGAGGTCCTTTAACATCTGCTGAACAACGCTGCAGAACTTTGTTCCTGTTAAAAGAGAGTTTTTCCTTTCCACTGTCGCTACAAGCATGCTTAGTGTGAGGGATTGTCTTTGAGTCAATGAGTCAATGCAATTAACTGTTTTTCATTAGATAGAAAATTTGAATCAATTTGACTGTATGATCTGGTGAACTGTAAAGGGCATTAAGATGTCCTTTGTTATGAATTGGCGCTATATAAATAAACTGAATTGAATTGAATAAATAATTCCATTATTCTGTCTTATTATATTTATATTATATTTCGCTCTATTGTACTTCTGTAAACGGTTGCAATGCAAGAAAAGTAAGGATTTAATCATAAAACATGCATGATAAATGGAGTAAAGTATTGTGTTCTAAACTCTTGGATCATATTTGTTTGCTTAAAATCTTTTAAACGGAAATATTATTTACATTACATTAGGAATAAATCATAATGCATTGAATATTTTTCACTCCTAGAAAAAGCAAAAATTTCTTTTTTTAAATATAGTTTGACGGGGCATATTTTGTTGGCATAGTGGTTAGCGCACACGACCCATGTACGGAGGCCTTAGTCCTTGACGCGCCGACCCGGGTTTGAATCCAGACTGTGGTCCTTTGCAGCATGTTTCTCCCCCTCTCACATGACATACCCCCTTTCCTGTCAGCCTGCTGTCCTAAACAAGAGCAGTAAACTCCGCCCTAAATAAGAATAGTTTGACAGTCCTAATCTTTCCATCCTCTATTTGTCCAAGACTGACACCTGCTGGGCAATTGCCATGATCTGCCCGGATAGCTGACCTTAATTACTCACTTCATTCACCTGCCATGCCCTCCCCGCTCTCTAATTATCATTCATCTTATTTACCTGCTCCCTGTGCTATATATACGGTTCAGCCCAGCTATCAGGGCCAGATCATTGATTGTTTGCTGTTTGATTTTTTTGTATGTTCTGTTTCATTAGTTTGAGTTAGTGCAAGGTTCATGTCCCCGTTCCAGTGAGGAGATTATGAGCCACTGTCTTACGGCGAGTTCATTAACTAGCTAGTGGTGAAAGTGTTTCAGTGTTTTCTGTTTTTGATTACCTGATTCTGTTCTACTTCTCACCCACTGAGTCTGTCCATTCCTGTCTGATCTGTTTGCCTGAACCATCTTTGGACTCCTTCTGGATTCTGCCTGTCTGCATCTGTGCGTTTCTGTCTGAGCTCATTGCTTGACGCATGGAACTTTGAACCTGCCTTCATGCTCTGTGGATTCTTTCAACCCTGGATCCATCTGTTGGCGTGGGTGCGGGTCAGAATCCATGACCAGGCTGCAGAGTTCTGGATTCCAGAACTGTTCCTACATGGTCTGTTTCCCTGACCTGGATCAATTCCTGCCTGCTCACTGGGGTTGATGGGGACACTCTGGATGGCTCTGCGCCGCAGCTGGCTTGGACTTTTCCAATAAACTTTTTTAAACTTTCCCACTGCTTGTCTCACCTTGAATTCTGGTTCCACCTGTCTCGTCTATGACAGCAATGGCCTAACTGAAGATTCCAGCTACCTTTTCAAGCTAATCTGGGTGTCTCCATTACAATATTTCACCAGATTTGAGATGTGAGCTCTCTAGTGAGTCTATATCATGGTTCTTCTTTTGTTAAACAATTCTGAAAGCATACTAACTAGATCGCCAAAACAAATAAAATGGCCGCTTTTCCAAAAGTGGAAAGTGGTTCCAAACATATTCATTCAACAATACGTAAGTTTACACAACTATGTTACTGCAGCTTTTAATTTATTTCCTCTTTGTGTTTTTTAAGTTCCAGAGGGTATATTGCATGTCAGACTAAAGAAGGACCCCATGTTACCTTACAGTAGGATAAACTGTTGTAAGATTTGTGAATTATCAAACTCACAAATACTTCTTGCCAGAAGCCAGGAGATATGTTAGCTTTGGAACAGAAATTCAATTCAATTCAATTCAGTTTATTTATATAGCGCCAAATTCACAACACATCTCAAGGCACTTTACAGTTCAACCAATGTTTCGAATCAATGAAATACAGTGACATGTATGACATCAACATGTCAAACAGAGGCGGAAGGCTGAAGCAAAACATGTTTGGCTGCACCAGTTTTAGCGGGAGTTCTCTCTATTTCTTTTTAAAATATGGGCAAAAGGACGTGAATTTAGCATTTTTGTGGATGAGAGTTTGATTAATCAGTTACTCCTCTAGTTGTAAAAACAAATCAAGCTGCTACTGCTGCTCTGATTGGCTAAAAACTTGACATGGGAGGCAGGTACCCAATCAGCGTGGGATTTGTACTGAATGTCCCTCTCTTAAGTTAACACTTTCTAATTGAAGCTTTGATGATCGATTTTAATTTTAATTCTACACAGTACCAAGTTGATGTTTTTTCAAGGCTGTGTAAAATGTTTATATTCACTGCATGTTATTCACTCTTTTTAGCCAAGATTGTGTGGCACTTTATCTACTTCAAAAATAAGAGACCTATTTTTTTTAAAACCACTTCTGGGTGCCCAGTGTAACAGCTGCTAAAAGTGGACCTCACAGAAGAGGAAGCCACTGATAAATTGCAGGTATTTAATGTTGCAATAGGCAGAGTCTGTATTCACAGATCACACCAGAGTCTGTGTGTGCAGCTGTGTACAGTTGGATATTCTTTGGCTGTGTGACTCAACATCAACCTTACAGAAGACCTGGCAAGTCTTACATAGAGTGAATTATATCCAGATCAACTTTATGCACAGTGATAGATCTGGGCCTCAGGTCAATGTGGAGCCTGTTATTAAGGCTGTCTGATACAAGGAACTGGTAAAAATCTGCATCAGGGAAAAGATATTCCAGCTCCAGACAATTGGACTAGTAGGAATTATCTGGAACCAAGATGGTTCCAGGTGGTGTGTTGTGTTTACTTGGTCAGAAAAGATTTCTTAATGGAATTAACTTTTTGGACATTAGCCTTAATTGTGGAGGTTGCTTGTAAAGGTCCTAGGAAAACTGACTTTTGTTAAATGTGTGAGTCGATAGTTTCAAGGTCTGGATTTTTGCTAAAGGCTTTTATTTTCACTCTTTAGGAGGTGTGGAAACGCTTAAACCAAAATTGTGATTTCAAATTGTTATTGTGTCTGTTACCGTGCCATGGTAGCACTGTCCATGGTGACCAATGTAAATGTCTTTATCAACATTATCAGCTTTTCCTTTATGACAATAATCTCTGATGTTTTTCTGGGTGACCTTAATATTAGTGTTGCACCGATCCCATTTTTCCCCCTGATACCATACTGCTACCCGATACCTGGCTGTGCAGTATTGGCTGATACTGATACCATACAGATACCATCTGTCTGAAATTGATGAGTGTGTGTATATATGAAGAACCGCATACTACTTGGTTGTAAAATAATTGCCATCATGGCTTTGTCAAGCTGCTTCCTACCTTTGTGAAGCAGGAAAAAGAATAATACAAAGTGAATCCAGTAGAACCTTTTATTGCCTAAATGGAATTGGTGACAATAGTTGAATAAACTTTTGGCTCTCAAAATGGTATCGGTGCCCTATTTGTTGGTACTTGTCGATACCAATACCACCATTTTAGAGCTGGATCAGGGTTCCAACCAAAACTGGTATCAGATTTTCCATCCATCCATCTTCTCCCGCTTATTCCGTCAGAGTCATGGTGGGGCCGGTGCCTATCTCCGGTAGTCTATGTGCCAGAGGTTAGACAACACCCTGGGCAAGTCAGTCCGTTGCAGAGCAACACAGATATGCAATCATGTACACACACACACACACCGAAGGGCAATATAGAGAAGCCAAATAACTTTACAGTCATGTTTTTGGAATGTGGGGGGAGGCCGAAGCACACAGAAAACATGCAAAATCTCAGAAAGTGTGGAGTATGCATGTTCTAAGAATAACCCCGGAACCATCTTGCTGCTAGGCAACAGTGCTACAAACAGAGATCCATCTATCGATCTTCTAACACGTTTGATCCCAAGTGGGGTTGGGAGGGGTGCTGGTGCCTATCTCCAGCTGTCAATGGGCGAGAGGTGGGGTACACCCTGGCCTTGAGATGACTTGTGTTGTGAATTGGTGCCATATAAATAAACTGAATTGAATTGACAGGTCACCAGTCCATCACAGGGCACAAACAGATGATAATAAAAATTAATTATGGAAAACCCTCTTTAGAAGAATGTCGAACAATAACAGTTTGTTCAATTGAAGTTTTGCCAGATCTTCTGTAAGGCTGACCACTACAGGAGACACAAAGCCCTCCTTCCTACAGCCAAAAACCTCTGACAACCCAATGACAGATCTACTGTGGGAGATACAACATTTAAATAAAGTTTCTCTGATTGCATTTAATACTACTTTTTTTAACGGAGGGCTTTGTTTTGAGCCACAAAATGTAGCTAGTTCTGTCAGACACTGGTCTCGAAAAGAGAAGTTTTGGTTTGGATGATGGCTGATGTTGGCTTAATATATCCTAATGCAGGCTATTTTGTTGCATTAAAGAAAGAATGAAGGGAAAAAGTTAATCCATCCATCTTTCGTCACGCCTATCCCAAGTACAATAATTTAAAAAAGCCAGTTAATCTAACAGTCATGTGTTTGGACTGTGGAAGGAAGCCAGGGTACCCAGAGAAAACTTGTGCATACTCAAGGAAAACATGCAAACTCTATGCAGAAAGACCCCAGGCCGGGAATCAAACCCGGAACCTTCTTGCTTCTTACTGACTAGCCCACAGGGAAAGAGTAAACTTTTAAATTTATTGGTGTGTCCATGTTGCAAAGGTATGAACCATGGCCAAAGAGTACAAATGAGATCTGAAATAAGTGTATTCTCTGAGAGTATCTGCACAACGTGGAGCTGGGATGCGTAGTTCCATCATCCGGGGAGTTTGGGCTCTTCCACATCTAAAATGAGGTAAAGAAGTTGACACCATCTAGTGTGCCTCCTTATACAGAAGATTCCGGGACAAATACAGAAGTTCAAGAAATGTATACCCTTTTCAGACAGGGAACACCTTTAGGTCATCCACAATGAGCTGGGAAATAGTGCTGAAGAATAGGGTTTTTTGGATTTTACTCCTGTTTATTATTAAGTTCAGTGTTTGTAAGGCTCCAATAAATCAACCACAGTTGATATGAATGTAAAATATCTTTATTTACCTTTTTCAAAATGTGTTTAAATAACAGAATTTCTCATCACTGTGAGGTTGAAGACTATTCACAAATATGAATTTGACATTATTTTCAAATCAAAATCAGTTTGTTACCCTTAACCAACAGGCCCTATTGATACTGCTCATTCACGATCAAGCAACTTAATAAACACGTTCTTTTTATTTTTTAAAACCTTTTGGGTATTGAAATCTCAAAAAGCAGCAGTCCATTAGTGAGTCCAAATGGAATCAATGGTTTTCGGTCCAGTTAGACCACACAACCGTTATATTTTATACCTAAATATTTTGAAAGTAAAACAATAAGAGAACAGAAAAATCTGCAATAAACACATAAAAACAAAGATCTCATCAGAAATACATGACAAATATCTGTATATCATTCTTTTGTTGTACAAAAGCAAAACTGATTCTTTTTTTTTCTTTTTCTCATGGGAACACATGAAAGTTTATGTTATTTTGGTAACATCTGCATCTCAGGAGTTAACAGAAAGTCAACTAGAATAACATAATCACTGAACATTATTCTTTTTTTTTCTTTTTGTTTCCTTTCTGTCCCGCCCAACACAATACTTCTTTATATATGATATTGCATGATAAAAAGATGACAAATCATTGACATGTCCATGACATTTACATAATCCACAAACATTTTGTTTGCAGCTAGAAATTGGAAATTACTTCTCACTGACTCTTCACACTGTTTCAGTTTTTTTCTGCTAGACTGAGGTGAATTCAGTTTTGGAGTCCAATTGTAAATTAGAAATAAAGTTCAAATAAAGATAACACTCGGTTGTATCTATCAAAATGTCATCACAAAGTAAGGTAACTAATAGTATTTTGTCTTAAATTCATGGTTTGAAACTGAATTGACCTCAAACCTACAACTTATCCATCTAGCTTCAGAGCTCAGTCTGAGTGAGTAGTCTTTAGTAGAAAAAAAACTACTGTTTCACTACTTGTTTTGCTGGTTCTGCACCACATCAGAATTAATTCAAGAGTTCTTAGAGGCACCTGGAGTGGTACAAATATGTGCTCATCAGGGTTAAGGTATTGTCAGTTCCTTTTTAAGGTTTTTTTTTTTTTTTCTCCATAAGTTCATTGTCAAGTCCTCAGGAAAAAAGTACCCAGAAAGTAGACCAGAACAATGATCGTACAGGTACTGATTCTTGGAAGCCTCACACGACCGTTTAGGCCTCAGGGCTATGTTTTCTTTATATTCTAGGCATTCATATGTTGGGAAATACGTCCTGGGCCTGTGAAAAAACAAACAACAGATGCACGCTACAGTGTGTGAAAAACATCACAGACTGCCTAATGCAGCCCTTGGTAAGGAACAGTATTTTAATCCTACTCAAATAATTACACAAACATTTAAAGCAAATATGTGTATGTTTCTCTACCAAATAGTTTAGTTCTGCTGCAGATCTTTTTTCATTTATTGATTTATTGTTTAAGTTTGCGCAGATACTTCCAGGTGAATCAAAAACAAAAAAATATCTTGAATGAAGACCCAGCACATACACTATGACAGTGGGGAGACATAGGCCAGGGGTCTGTGCAGAGCCTCCATAGACAGCATCATTAGATTCAGCATAAGGGCTGTTGTCATATTGTCTTAAAGGCCCAAATGGGAAAATAACATCAGTGCAATTCTATTGTACAGTTTATCAAAAGAGCCACTGCAGAGCAACAAATTGTTGAAATAAAGACTTCAACAAGATGTTCCACTCATTTATTTGAATTTTGTATTTGTAATTTTCCGTAATGAGCCTTTAATACAGTATTTAGTACACAGCTTCCTGAGAATAAGCTAGCTACCATTCTAAAATTACAATGTACATCTAGCTATCTGCTCAATCTATGTATATAGTAAAGGAATGCACAGGTTCTCAATGGTTCAGTTGGTAGGCATATTGTGTTTCCGTTCTGAATTAGCCATATTTAAAGGCTGATTAAAAGTCTAAATGAGAGAGAAAATCTGCTATCTGCTTATTTAAAATTGAGTTTTTGACCTTTCCACAGTGTATCAAATAATAACATTACAGTTTTCAGATGTCTTAACTGGAGTAAGCAGTGGCCAGATCAATCAGAATCAAAGAAATAAATTGAGATCAGGATAATATTCAAGAATGGGAGTTTTAGTAGGTAATTAACCCCCACATTTTATTTAATTTCTAGGAATTTAACTTGGCTAACGAGGTACACTGCTAATCCGATGCTCGGCTAGCTAGTTGAGCCGCATTATTTAACTCCAAAATTTTAAGTGATTTGTTAGACACTGATAAACACACTTAAGCGCATATAATAAACATCTTTGCTACCTTTTAATAATTTCATCATCATGGCCATGACCATTTAATTATACAGTGATTTTACAAAAGAAATGCTTTCTTATTACTTTAAAGAGTTAAAATACTACATTGAAAGTAACGAAGCAAAACTTTTGAGCTGATACCGCAAATATAGAGAAATTATACTGATGACAAGGATGTTGCCTTCTAGGGAAACCTAGAATGATTCTCAAATCATGAATTGTTCCAACCACACTCTGCTGCCAGAAAGACATTGACTACTCATGCACACCATTCTTAAGAATACTATCCCATACGGAGTGCAGCCCTAACAGCTTATGACATGCGTTACAGTGAGTTATAACACAGTAAAAGGGTACTTCATGTAATTCTTTTTGTGATTTGGCCAAAAGTGCAAACAATGATGTTGACAATAAATAGTGAAATCAATTAATCTCCTCAAGGTGGATTTATGGTATGACTGTACCTTTCCTTTGCTTGCACACAGCAAGTTTTCCATGTTCTGTAAAACAATTATCTATGCTCACGGCTAATTTTATTCCTGTCATGACTTAAGTCAAGCTTTGGGAGTTTAAGTTACATTATGTCAGCCTGAAGGGCTGCTCTGAGAGGAATAAAAACCCTTTACGGTGCCTTGGATTACAGCAGACTGCTTTGTCATATTGTGCAACCACTTTGTCATAGCAGAATCCCGCTTGTCACTGGAACCACAGCAATCACACGCTGGTGGAGAAATGTGATACAGCTGAAGCCTAAGGAAGCCAAAATTGGGCCAACCTGTATAAAAGGCATAACAACACAATGCTCTTTAGTAAAAATAAATCTGAGGATAATTTTTGGTTTAAATTGAGACAAATAATAATCATTTAACAAAAAATAATAAACTACAGTATTTGTTGGTTCTTTTGTAAACTGATAAACCAGTAACAGCCTAGGTCTTTCAACTTTTTATGTTTAAACATAGATTTAGAAGCATCAAAATTAACCAGCAAGCCATAATGAGTTTAATGTCACAGCTACATGGATAATGCAGGAAATCTCTTGCAGTTATCACAGCGGACAGTGTTTGGTCTGCATGTCTTTGGGGAATTTGAGGCCAACAAGCTATAAAGACTTCACTAAATAAGAAACAGTTAGATAATTAGTATGTGTCTAGATATGGGCCAGTCTAAAGAACCAAACTACTTAAGGTGTCATTATACGTCTCCTATACTTTAAGGCTGAGAAAATGTCAGAGCTAAAGACTTTTCTCTGGTTATAAGGAGTATGGAATACTGCAGCACCTCTTACTGCAGGTAAGTTGTAAAAAGGTGACTACACCTCTTTTTAAAAAACTTTTTAAAGACAAACAGGGTGAAACTAAAGGAATTCAACACATCAGTCTTATTAAGTCAACTTTAGTCAGCTGACTTTCAGCAGAATACCTGTTTAGCATCAGTTTCATCTGATTATCCAGCTATGACTGAGTTTGTTGTTTCTATTATTTTATAAAAAGCAGAAATAAAAAGAAATTACAAATGCACTTTTTGAAATATTATCCTACGTATGCTTCACAGTCAAAATAACCTAAAAAAAAATGTATAGTTATCTTGTTGATTATCATTGTTTTTATTTTTTTAAAGAGCCAGAGGAAAAACTGTTGCTTTCCTGTTTTTTAATAAAACAGTTTTGGTTTTCCATTTTTGTGTAATTCTTTTTCCTTGTTTTTTTTTTCCCCCTCAAGGTTAATATACCATGAGAATCTCTTACTCAATTTACACCAAAACGTAAACAGATGTTTCTCTGCTATGTTTCTGACGTTTTTAAAGTTGAAATAAGTCAAATCGCTTTTACAAATCATCCTTCCTTTTTTTGAAGGGATTGACATCATGTTTTCTCACAAAGATAAATTATTTTACAAACTCTAGTTCACAACTAAATATATAACCAAAGACAAAAAAAATCAAGGATTTTCTTTTAAGCTGGGCTCTTAATAACCATCCAATACATAGATATGAAGAAGCTAATTAGTATTCAGAATTCTTGAATATTTTTTCTTTACTTCTAAAGTCGGGTGTAACTGACACTTTCTGCAAAGTTAAAATCTTTTTATTCTGATTAGCCTCTTCCTGCACAGTTCTGCTGTATTATGGTAGCTTTCAGTTTGAACTATCCCATCTTACTTAGTAACATGTTTGAACTTGTTAACAAAACATAGTTAGCTTTTAATGTTCTGTTTTTTTCATCAGCACTTGCCATGCTTGCCATGAAACTAACCATGATTCATAATAGGTTATCTTTCTTTATATTGTTAGACCTCAAGAAAAAAAAGAGTGGTATGTAAAATGATTATGCCTGGGGCGAAATATTTAAAAATAGACGACTGAAAATAGTTTTTTGTATTCATCAATTTATATCTCAGTGGTGTTCCTAAATGAAGATGACGTAAAGGAACTTGATGAAAAGCAGAAACGTTTAATCACTATTTTAGATTTGTGATGATCTGTAAACTTATTATAACCGATGAGTTTTGGTACCTTTTGTAGACAGATGTCATATCAGAGTGGTTATAAAGATGTCAATGAATCCAAAAAGCAGTGGAGGGCTTATAGGTATTTAGATGGGTGTACCCACTTAGGCCTCATTTATAAATAAATGAATATTACAAAAAATCCTTATATCCATTAGATACAGTGCTTTGTCAGTAGATATTAATTAAATGCGTTGTGTACATGGCTGTTGTTTGGCTGCTCAGCCAAGCAACATCTTACTCTGCTAAAGGTACTTAATCGACTAATGGAGATATCAAAATTCTTCCAATCATTTCTGAAACCTATGAGAGCTGTCATTGCAGAAGAACCATACCTTTTGATTTTGAGAGATGACATGTTGTAAAGTAAAGAAGATTTGTGCCCCTTTGGAAAGACTTAATGGGCCAGATTTACACATCTGACAGCTTCTTCCAATGAAACTTAAGCAGAATCACACAACAATTGCAACAATAACAGGTGGCTTTTGAAAGAGGCGTGTCCGATTTCCACACTAACAGCTTCCATTGCCCACATTAAAAAAACTATATTTGGTTAAGTTGCCTTAAACTGCTAAAATTAGCAGTAGCTTACCCTGTGGCTAGCTACAAAAACTCCATTAGTCAAAATGATTTCTCTATTTTTTAGCTAGCACACTATGATACAACATCTGTCAATGGCTCGTGATGAAACTAAACTTGATACAAAGAGTAATTAAATCTCTGTTTACATTTATTTTTGTGTGCAGCAATGCTTTCTGGTATCAGATCTTATATCAATTAAAGGCTGCGTATCACCCGTTAATGGTGCTATACACGCAAAACATCGTCACCAGGGGTTAAGTATTAGAGTTGAATATGAGGTAGAGAAAAGAAAGTTCTTTATTCCCTCAGCCAATATTAAACAAGTTTATTGGAGGCAGTGTTATGGTGTGGAACACCGTGTCTGTCATTGCTTAAACAAGGTTTTTAGTCATCACTAAAGGCAATCTCAGTGCAAAGAGAACTCAAAGTTTAATTTACCACTAATGAACAATTTTAGGAAGTTAGTTTTATCCTCTTTGTAAATGCTTACATCCTTACATCAACTATACTTAAGACTTTTTGGATTCAGACTGGGCTTGCCGCTAACGCCAAAGTGACCAGAACATTTCAACCATACTGGCTGCTAGTTGAGGAATGGGATACCTTTCTACAGCAGTGGTTCACCAAGCGGGAGCTCAACATTAGCAATAACTTACCAGGCTGTAATTGCTGTATGTGGTTGTAGTTCTAGGGCTACTGTAGGGTCCACTGAGGTCCCAGTTTGATCATTTAATAAATTAGTAAATTACCAGCATGTATTGTTTCTTGAAAATTAAATGTTTGAAATACAAGAAAGCCACAAAACTGGAGTCACTGGCAATATGAGCTAAAGATTTGGCTGGCTTTTCATACCCAAACATTAAACTCTAATGCTCACCCCTAAAAAGCATCTGTTTACCAATGAGGCACAATTAAAAAAGAGAAATTTAGGGAATATCTATTACTTCAAAGTATTGTTACAATAAAAAAAAAATCAACCTAAAACAAATGTTCTTACCTACTTTATTAATTAATTATGAAGTATTTCATACTTTAGAAACGTCAAGCCGCTTTTAGGATTCATTTTCAAGTTCAGTACATTTATTCTTTCACATTTTCAATTCCTTGTTAATAACTACACTGCAAAAGTATAAAAATTATTGTATTTAAGACAATTCATGAAATATCTCCCCTTTCATTTATTGCCAAATTACTTTTGTCTATGCACTGTAGTAACTCAAACATTGTTGTATTTCTAAGAGTTGCTTGTCCGACGTGTGATTTCTGTGACTACTAAAAACTGTTTTTCGAAGAGGCATATAACTGACATCACCTTAAGACAATGCAGCACTTGGGGCAAACTCTAGCAGTCATGTTCACACAATCTTAAGACATCTGTAGCGTAAACTGGTAACTGAATGCTGGAACCATAAACTGGAGTAAACTGCACACTGAGGAGAGGGGTAGTGATAGGGCATAAATGAGTGAAATAGAAAAAAAAAAAAAAAAAAATTAACATCAGAGCTGTGGCTAATTTCCATTTTAAAAACTACAACATGAAGTAGGGTGAAAATCTACAATAAGCAGCTTCTTTTGAGGCCGTATTGTTGAAGCAGAAGTTTCTATTTTTCTTTTTCAAAATAACAAAAAAAAAAGATCAAACACAATTATTCTACGTCACGGTGCTCTGCTTCTCTGACGATCTTCCAGCTACGATTTCTGTGTTAATCCTATCTGTGTGATCCCTCTACATCATTAGTCAGGAATCATAGGAGCACAACAAATCTGTGTGTATTCAGCTGCTCTTCCAGCACAAGAAACACTGAAACCAAGGGTAGAAAGACTATACTCGAATGCATCAGAGTCAGATGAGGTTTTGTTGTCGGCTGTTCGCGTCAGCAGTTATGTTATTTACATTGTTTAGTATGTACAGTAGAGAATCTCCCAGAGATGTTAAATTCTGTAAAGCTGCAATGGGTACTCCTTTTAAATTCACCACATTTAAAAGTCCTTAGATGAAGAGCCATACAAGTCCCTGTAGTGTCTTTTAAATGTGTAATAATGGACGTCCAGCTATATTGCGAGTCTTCAATCTGTAACTCTGCAAGGAGTACAACTAGTTTGATGCTATGAATTTTCACATCACACAAACTAAAGTAAAAAGCGACACTTTAAAGAAAGAACTGTAAAACGGACAATATGGTTCTTCATCTTAAGGACTGGAGTTCTCAAACAAAATCAAGACTTTAAATACAGTAAATATTTTTTTTTTATCATAAAGGTATTTGTTTGAGAAAGTTGAGTGTTAAATGCACTGTACAACCTTGTATTTTTTTTTTTTCAAAATATAGTTTATCCCCATGTGTTTGTTGCAGTTGTTTTTTTTGTTTTTGTTTTTTTATCTTACACAATCCTGTACACTTGGTGTCTGCATTGAGATTGGGTGATATCCTGATCATTGGATAGGAAAGGAGAGTATTAGAGAGTGGAGAGAAAGAGAAGAGAAAGACATAAACAGAGGCTGTTCAGGGCCTTTGTTGGCCTCAGTGTAGACGTTGCACTCCATACCGTGGCTCTCTTCTGTCTCGTACCTCAATCTGATGGGAAAACAAAGAGAGGAAATTCTTGTTAATGAAAACAAAACATAAAAGTTGACCATTTACAAAAGGTAATTTTAATTGTCTCTCTCTTAAAATCATGATAAGGCATATGCGTACCAATCAGCAATGCAGCATAACTAGCTGCTAAAAGAAGCTAGTAAGTACAAACTTAAACTCCTATAAACTATTTTTTACAGTCATTAGCTATTTCATAATCTGTTTATTCTTTTCCATATGGTAAGCATTTAGGCAAAGATGCATTGTGCGGTAATGACTGTGTCAAGTGGTTTTTAATGTCAGTGCTTTACTCATCACCCTAATGTTGAGATCGAAATAAAGGGCTGTTAAAAATAAAAGTGTTAAGTAATCAGTTGGAGAACTTTAAGTTTATGGGGTTTTTTTTATTCAGAAACTATGGTAGGATCATATTGGAGATGTCAACAGCTTCTGCCTTTATCTATAGTAAAACTTGAGCATCTTTTAGTATAGAAGGCAGGGAATCATTTATCATGTTAAATATAGTAGTTCCATGTGGTGGCTGGGCTTTCCCTTATAAAAAAGTTGAAGAACTCTGTCATCCAGGGGAAGATAAATAAATAATTTAAAATCTATGAAAAAAGACGTTGCTTCTCCATATTGCAATGAGTCAGATGAGGTGGTTCTGGCATGTAATAAGTAGGAACCCTAGGTGCCATCCTGAAATGGTTTTTGCAGGTATCTCTAGGTGAACACCCCATGCTAGACCAAAACATGATGGTTTAAAATTGTTTTTGAGCAGTAGTTTTCCTACACAGCCCTCAGGACCGATTGTTCTGTATGTTTTAAGTATAACCTCTCTTCACACACCAAACTTAAATTAATAAATGTTTAACAATTTAATTCAAAATATTAATTAATCCAAATGGAAAATTAAAATCTGTAACTTATCACTTTTTTTCCCAAAGAGCTATTGTATAAATTGATACCGGAAATTATCTCTTGTAATAGTATGTAGTATGTACTAGTGATTCATGCTAGTAGTGTCATAGTATGAATGAAATTTTCACGTTTTAAGTGAACGATTGACCTTTTTCATCTTGATTGGAGATGTATTTATTGATATCTGAAAGACATTTCTTTTACTCAAAATAATGCAAATTCTGACCAGTAACAAGAGGAAAATGGATAGTTGATATTCATTTTTAGACATCTATAATATTTATTTCAGATATGAAGAATGTGACTGTTTTAAATGTTCAAATTGACAAGGAAAAGGGAATTTTTGTTAACAGAAATCCATATTCAGATGAACAAATATCAGAACGGCCTGCCATAGAATGTAGTATTCAATCAATAACAATAATAAAAATAAGCTGTAGCATGAATGGTATTGTATTGGTGTGTTCTATTTAGGTGCAATCACCTATCAGCAGGTAGGACCTGTGCATTATCTCATGGGGTTCCTCCTCATATTGATTCAGTCTTAAATTAAACAGTAAATACTAAGTAGTGTCTGACTGTGCAGTTGTTATCAACAATATCCAGTTCTATTAAATACCTGTTAAAGAAGTCTGTATAATGCTGCAAATGTCAGGAAGGAGAAGGTTTTGGATTGTATGTGATGGATTTTGATGTGAAACGGTAGAGCTAATAAAGATAACACAGTTATACAAATCAAAACATCGACTGTATATGCAGACTGAGGACCCTCTCCCTATAAACACTGACATTTTCTGTGAATTAATGCCAATCATTCTTTAATTGGATCTTTTACTAAAGGACGTGCTATTTTTGTGTTTTTAACACCTAATGTGGTTAATGGATCTAGAGAAAGATTTTTATTGTTCGCACAAAACTATGACAAAACTGTCCTGACTAAATAAAAAGGAAATAAAACAACGTAATTGGCTTTTAGGAAGGAGGATATAGAGGACACTGAGTTTACTGATGAAAACCTGCTTCTGACTAGGTTAGCTCCATTGAGAATGTTACTATGGTAACAGAAACAAAGTTAATCTGATTTCTCAGTTAATAAACTTTACATTTTCAATAAACCTCCTTCTTGAAATGGTCTTCAGGTGAACACCTTGATATATATACTCCTACACTGCTCCCATGATGTTTATGGGATTCAACACCTTCCTGTTTTTTCTGAAATCTACAGTCATCTCTCTTGTTTTGTTCACATTCTCAGAGGATTGTTTCCACACCGTACCACAATGTGGGGCACCTGCTCCCTGTACTAAGCTTCTAATCTGTCACTGTTGCACCCAATGACTGCACAGTAATCTCACTATTCCTGCAGTCTGTCTTTTACTGAAAGTTAGACGTGTACAGATGAAAAAGGAAGGGTGAGAGTACCATGTCCTGTTCTCCTCCCATACTGCTGACTAATTGATTAGACAGTTGACCCTTAAGGCTTACAAACTTTGGTATGTTGTTCAGATAGTCTTTGATCCCAGATTTTCTGATAAAGTGAGTCAGGGTAAATTGTGTTAACCACTAGAGAAACCAATGAACACAATCCTAACTGCTGTCTGCCTTTTAGAAATGACCGTGGGTATGATGAAGCATAGATGTATGATTGCATGTTCAACAACAATTCAACAGTGATTAGCAAGGTGAACCAACAGAAGTCTCTCTAGGACCTTCATGATGTCAGGACAACAGGTCTCATTCATAGAGGACTGGTAGCTGAGTATTCTTTGGTACCAAAACAAGGCAGGAGGTCTTCTACATCACTGGAAACTTCTCCTATGTCAAGCTAAGGTTTAAGATTAGGATTTGTAGAATCCTACAGAGCTGTTCTGCACAGGCCCTCAGGGTTCTGGGGATGTCCCTATCTGGACCTGGTCACCTATTATTTTTCAGTCCCTTCAGTTATCTCTACACATGACTTTTGGAGAAAGACGCGTGAAAGGTAGAGGGAGCAACGCCATCTTCTGTTGCGCCAGAGAAAAAACATGAAGAAGCAGAAGGAACTGTCGCAGAGAGGGAAAATGAAAAATGTAAGGTTTGAAGGAGGAGATATGGATCACAGGAGGGTAGGGTTTGTGATTGAGTATGGCCAGGAGAGAAGTATGCTGAGCTTGTTCCTGAATATTGAAGAATGTTTTCAATTCATGGTTCCTGTTCTGGCTGTCCTTTCTGATCCTTATTATGCCTGTAACCTATAATCTTCCTCATCCCTAACCACATATCTCTGGTACTCTTCTTCTGGGGCTTAGTTTCCAACCTCTCTAGGTATGTCTTCTTGTTTTCTCTTTTCTTGGCCTTAAGTAGCTTAATACTCCTCAATAATACCCTCTCTCTCTTCCCAGTGGTTCTTTTAATCTTGTTAAGAAGTTCCTTCAGATTTGTGGTGATCAAGGGTTTATAATTGTGAAGGAATTTGACTGCTCTGGTGGGGTGGGCATTATCAAAACAGAATTTTATGTATTCATTCATACACGCAGTAACTGCATTGATCTCCATGATGCTGACAAAGTGCATCCCAGTGAGAAACCTAAAAACCTTGCAGGGCTTCTTCAGCTTCCTGTGACCATCTTCTTACAGTTTTTTTTATACAGGATGACCCTTAGAAATATATCTATAGTCTGAGCAGAGAAAAAGAAATAACATTCTGATATGATTTTTTTTTCTTTTTTGCTGTATTGTATAAATTCTTTACTTTTACATAAAATAAATGTAAATTTTTCTTTTCTAAAGAAAGGCAGCTAACAAACTGTTGGAATGCTGGCAGAGAGAGGCCTGATTAAAACCATTTGTTTTTGCCACAAAATTCATTGGGCGGTTGGATCTGTGGCAGCAATAAAACTGATGACATTGCAAGCATTGCCAGCTACAGTGGAAAATAGAACAGAAAAGTTTACCAAAAAAAAACACTGGAAAGTTCTCTGAGCAAATAAAGTTGATTAAAAACTACTTCTAAGTGTTCAATATATGGGCTGCAAATCACAGTAACAAGTCCTTGATGACACAACGGGCCTCAAGCTAGAACCTTTCGTTAGAACAAATTCCTCCTTAAATTGTTCGTACCCGTGATTTAGAAGAAAATGTTTTTTTCTCCTAAAGAGATCCAGACCTGACATAGGAGTCAATCACGATCAGTTAGCTGTTATCCAAAAATGAATACATTTCTCTTACTGCAAACTAAACATGATAGATTATGCAACTCTGCAATTATGAAATACTTTTCTATTTGCTGATGACAGAACTATCGTTCACTACACGTGTAGTTGGCATGTCGGTATCCAGGGACACTGGTTTTACTTTTTATCACTCTGTCAAAAGGAAGAATGATAAGAGATAAATCTACTATTAAGATAACATCTGGAAAAGAAAATGGATAGAAAGTTCATCAACAGGGTAACATTTTATTTCCCTCTAACACAGCTTCTTGGCTTTGCTATTACATATAATGTGGAATGTTTGGGATTTGGTCTGTTTTACTTAATCAAATTAGAGTTTTGCCGTTAACCTTTTTGTTATGTGTTGAATGAGAGAGATGAAAGGATGACAGACTTGGTCTGGAGATACAGTATACAGTACATGTGTTTCTGTATTAAAAAGAGATTTTGCAGAATGTTTTGTGTTGTTGGTTGATGGTGAAATAATGTTAAGTATTTACATCATCAGATGCAGCTCTAGCCTCTATCAAAAGTTTTTGGAACAAATAACTTTTTTTTAATTGTTTTTGTTTTCTTAATTTTATTTCAAATTCTGTAAAGCCTCAACCACATTATTCAGAGCTCTTCAAATGTAATCCCTTTCTTTTGCTTTAAACGGTCCTTTTATTCTGCTGCTCAGTTCTTACCCATCAGATCCTTGATCGTTGAACCTGTTAAATTTTCCTTATTCGTCTTCAATGCCATTTCTATAAATTAACCATTTGACTAGAGTGGGAACCCACATTTTTCCCACTATTGTAGCCTTATATTGCATTAAATGGGCGTCAATTATGCAGATTCACCCTTGGTACCTGCTAAGGTGGAAAGGAGGAAATGCAGTCACTAGTCAGAGGTTTACTAGAGCAAAGACGTATCTAAAACATGCAGGACATGGGTGCCCTGGTTTGAGTTTGAAAATGACTGGTCTAGAAAAGCTATACTAGCAAAAACCTATAATTAGTTGCAAAGTGTTGTTGGGAGTTATGTCCAAATGATGTCCAATGTCCAATGACCAAATTTTTGTTAGAGGGGTAAGGCAATGAATTGCATGAAAAATTTTTATTTGTTCTGTTATCTTTTCTCTTCCTTAATGACCAAGTTGCGGGAAACAAATTGTGGATGAATCTCTGTTAAACTAAGTTTACATTTTTTTTTTCACATATATAACTCAAACTGTTGAGCAAAAAATTTGATAATCTTCACTATAGATAATGAATTTGCAGACTACTTATACTCAGCTTGATTGTAAACGCTATGTAATACACACACAAGCCTGTTTATAAACCAGGCTGCACATGCCAATCATAAAATGTGTAATGGAGATTGACTTACCCTTGAAACAGCAAAATCTGCAAATACAAAGAAGGAAAAAGTAATGTTTATACATTGCTACACACAATGAAGAAAATGTGCACATGTTTGCAAAACATAAATACAATTACATAAGTACAAATAAAGCATTTAGGTCATCCTTTCACTGGGGTTCAAAACGGCTTCAATTTTTTATTCATATTACAATTGTTTCCACATTAAAATTCAGTTAAATTAAATTATATTAACTTCACAAATCTAGTTCCTTAAGCTTGTCTTGGTTGTATTTTTTGAATCCATTTTTTAGAGCCATCATTGTCGTGACAGTGCATACGCTGTGATATGAGAAGCAGTTTTTCTTCTAAAAATATCAAACAGTTTAAATTCAAATCAAAATTATACCTTGCTAACAATCTTACCATTGGAAATATGTTTATTTCACTTAAGATGCCAGCTCATTTGTAAAGGAAATACATTTATAGGCTCAGCAACACAATAGACTTTCTGCCTTGGGCTCATCTCCATATCTCTCAGAGGTGAGATTCCCACCAAATATACCCAGCCTTGTTATTAATCCGTGAGGGCTCTGAGAAAATGCTTCTTCCTGGCTTAATATTTCTTAAATTGACCCCCCCACCCCCCTTTCGAAGTCTTGATGGCCAGCTAAGGAAGCAAAGGGGCTCAGAGGCCATGCAGAGGTTGCTGCTTTTCTTCTGAACTGTTAAACGTTTGGTTTGGTGAGCAGAACTGGAAAATGGTTGGCAAACAGCACAGCTGAAGAGGAAAACAAACACGGGTGTGCCACTTTTTGGTTGGAAGGTGTTGAACTTGTAGCTATTACCTATAAAAGCGATTTAAGCAATCTTAAAGTTTGGACCACTTGAAAGAGTAATTAGATCAATGTATTTTTGTATGCCAAAAATGTATGAAAAAAGATAACTAATTTGCATTTGGTTTAGAATAATTTTTTTCCAAAAGTATAAGCTTTTACTCCTGCTCAACATGTGATAGGCTGTGTTGGCTATGTTTCAGCTGTTGTTCGTTCTACAATGAGAAACATGTTATATTCAACAAACTAGTGGATAAAAGAACACTTGATTTAAGTGTCAGGGGAGTGTTTTATGTGTATACTCAGAGTATGTTGGTGAGGTTAATCGGTTAAGAACAAACGACACGCCCATGCTCTGGAATATATCCAGTTACCATGGAAACCATTATGGAGATAGAATGTCGGAAAACCAAGACATCTTATGTCACTGTAGTCTCTGACTTTTTTCCTCCCCCTCCTTTTTGTACTGTTTTATTTTTGCTTATCCATTACTATGTCTGATGTCTAAGTTTTTTTTTTTGTCTTTTTCTTTTTTTCTCCACGGCCTTTTGTAACATTGATAGATGTTTTTTGATGATGTGCTTTTAAATTTTTGGAATCAGATCAAACAGGAAATTGTTATGTAAGGAGACTTTATTTTTCAGAATAATATCTCCTGCCTTTCCCCTTCTACCACTGCTCTCTGCTCTTCCTTTCCTCATCTTCCCCTTTCTTTCTTAGAGCATAGAACAATGTGATTGGACTGCCCTGATGCAATATCATGCAAACTGTCAGAAAGCTCCCCGAGGACTCTCACCCACTCTTAGATTCAGCTCTGAGAGCAACTTGGCTGGACATACAGGGGTCAGATTGAAGTGTATTTTTGGTATTAGCTTCAGTTTAGTATGAAATAAATTAATATTGAAGAAACTGATCTTTTAAAGCAATACAGTGACTGTTTTATATATATATATTATATATATATATATATATATATATATATATATATATATATATATATATATATATATATATATATACATATATGGTTATATGTATATATGTACATATATACATATAAAGGTATATATATATATGCTAATGTGACAAGTATATTTCTCTGCTGTGAGATCAATTAGTCAATCAATCAATTGTTGATAACAGTAAAACACAATCTTGGAAATCAATTAGTCTTGTTAACTGTTTCCTTCCACTTTAAAGATATTCAGATATCTTTTAAGATATTTACATACACTTAAAAAAAACGTACTATGTTCTCTTTCTGTGGACAGGTACAATTACGAAGTAAGATTTCTTGTTAGGAATAGATGAACAAGATAATATTTGTTTGCTAAATTCCAAAATAGTGAGACAGAGATACATTTTTTCTTTTAACTTTAAATTTAGAACTGACAATGTTTGATTATTTGTTAGAATAACATTTTAAACTGTATGACTTGTTTTGGATAAACTTTTACAAGCTGCTCACCATAGTGTGTAGGTCACCTTGCTCATAATACCCAGTGTATCATTGATAGTAGAGATTTGTGATGGTCATTTCACAACATCGATTTTATCTTTAACCCGTTTCATAACTAATCTCGGGTGGTTGTTTGGGGTCATTGTCCATTTAGAAGTCCCATCTGTGTCCTAGCTTTAACTCGCTGCAGCCTCAGCACTTGAGATGTTGCTTTTATATGTCCACCTAATGAAATCTCCTTTCGCTGCCGTATATATGTTATATGTTCACCAGTTCCTCCTGCAGCAAAAACCCCACACAAGATAACGATGTGTCTCCCTATTTTGATAGTTGGGATTCTGTTCTCAGGCTTCGAAGCTTCTCCCTTCCTCTTCAAAATTGACCAATAGTCATCATGGCCAATAACTTTATTTGATTTTATGGTGCACTGAGCATAAGATTCATTTGTTTGTGATTATATCTTCAGACTGTAAACTGATTCCTTTGTTGCTTTCAGAGCAATGTTATGTTTTTCTTCCTTCTGAGTCCATATTCTGCCCCTTATGCCTGTAAAAGACAACTCTCTTTTACTTGTTTCACCTAACATCTTCAATGTTGTTTTACTCAAATACTGATTCCACACCAATACATATCAATCACGGGTAGACAGAACCTCTTTTGCTTTCCAATAAATAGGTGAATATGACGACCAGACATTATTGTTCTGCTTATTTTTGCATCTAGTTATTTGAGCAGCTGAATGTGGAACATTCAGGTATTTACTCATTGATTATACATACATGATGAAGTCGACAATTTTTCCTGATATTAGACACATTTCTTTTTCATTTTTCATGATGTAAGAAATTAAAGTATTTGAAATGTGTATGCTTTTCGCTCACAGCGCTTTTGTCAGAGGCACTGTAACCGGGGTTCATGTTAACCACTGAACTGCAGGGAGGAATTGACATTCTATGATTATAATATTGTGAAGATAAATGCTGAGCCATTGCATTTTCACAACTATTTGTTCGTTCCTTCGTTCCTTCCTTACTTCCTTACTTAAAGGGAGAATTATGTATTTACCTTTGTTGTCTGTCTGCAGATCATCAAGATAGAAGTCTGTCTGCCGGTTTCCCAGGACAAAGGCCAGGAAGGAGAGAATGAGGGCATCGAGGATGCCCATGATGGCCAGCATGTAGGCCCAGCGTACCGAGCAGTCACCCAGAGAGTATTTCCCTGAATGCTCTCCACACATATCCCGGATCACTTCTGCATCCCATCCGTTGGGGAAGATCATGCAACCCAGCACCAGGCACACTCCTATGCAGGGAAATGGGAGAAAACATTTCTTATGTCAAAAGGAGAAAAATGGTTAGATATGTAACAAATCATAGACAATCATTACATTCCTCCTTTATATAAAGCTGTGTTCAATTCAGTTTAATTTTATACATATTGCCAATTCACAACAAACGTAATCTCGAGACACTGCAGAAAAATTCAATTAGAGCACAGCCAAAGTTTTCTCTCAAATATTCAGAACCCCTAACCACAACTTTTTTCTTTCATTTGGTACACAGGGTCTTCCTGAACAAAAACATCACACTGACCATGCAGAAGTGTCAATAGCTCATCAAATATGATACCTGTGGCCGCTGGCCAATAGAGGGCGCTAGGGCGCCGCCCCACCGACCCAATGGCCCTGATTAAGACATAAAAAGCAAGAACGCTTGGCTAACTGCATGCAGCGAGGCTATCGTTGTTTTTGGCTTTCCCTGCATCCTTTTTCAAACTAAAAGATCTGACACAACATGGATAAAGACAGTAGGACCGATTGAAAGCTCTTTTCAGTAAAGGCAAAGAAGCATGAGCAATCTGGGATTCACATGGAAAATGCACTCTGACTAGCCATGTTTGGGAAAATAAACATTTCATCTCTGCGTGATGAAGGCTACAGCGTAGGGATTCGGAAACATAATGAGGAGTTTGACAAAAACCGACACATTTTATCAATAAAACTTTGTGTCAAATTCTGTAGTCCACTTGGTGTCTCCTGGGTTTTGTTCAGAGATTCCCTCCCTATGCTCTGTGGAGAAGACTGTGGCAGTTTGCTTCAGCTGGCCGCACACTGGCCCAGGTGAGAAGTTAGCCACAGTGGTGAG
>NW_015151408.1:90323-99022 GCF_000732505.1 Cyprinodon variegatus | reverse complement strand
TCTTGCTCAGAGACCACCAGAGAGTGCAGGCTGTGATGATTGAACCGGGTACTTGCAACGTTTTCATAACACAAGGGCACTGCTCTAACCACTAGAGCTGACCTGATGAGTTCAAGAGCGGCAGTGGCTCTGTACAAGCTCTTCATGGGGAACAATCTTCAGGACACCTTCTCAGAGACTGTGGCTCTGAGAAGGTGATCCTCGGGAACATGATCTCTGTGGAGAAGTACCTTATTAAAACCATCCTCAACCATAGAGTCATTGAGAAATTGGATTATCTCAAGGACAGAAGGGCAAAATTAATGTACAAGAAATAAACCTGTACAAGAAATAAAATTTTTGTTTTGTAAAGTGTTTTTCATGTTTTCTTTTTTTTGGTTTTCATATAAATATAAATATATGATAACTTAGTATTTGTTTGATTGGTTTGTTAGAGATTAGAATATGCTCTTTACTTAAGTGATTTTGCTCCATTGTTAACATGAACAAGTTTATCTAAGAACAAAGTTATATTTTCCACATTAGAATGCAAAAAAAAAAATCTAGTCTTCTGCTTTATTTTCTGCAGTTGCTATTTCCATTTGTTCTGCACAGAGCAAGATGTCCTACTGGATAATGTGAGGGAGGTGGTGCCTGTTAGGGACATCTGTCTGCTGTACAGCAAGCAGATATATCCATTCAGGCAGGACAGTATGCTGAAAAATATGTGATGGAGAAACTACAAGCTTTGTAGTGTGAGCTCATGGGGTTCCAAAAAAACATGGATCTGATCGAGGCCATAATGACCAAGATAAAGTGGAGGGCAGCGCACTGGTCTGCAAGAAGACAAGAATAAAGCAGGAACTCTTACTATGTTAAAAAACAGAGAGGAATAGATCACAGGGAAAATCGAAGTGTTGACAACATACACTTGAGGGAGACATGCGTATGCAGTGTCAACACTACAACTGAGAGGGTAATCCATACTTTGCAATTGCTCATTCATCAAAGTGTGCATCACCGGGGAGCTGATTTTGCCATATTCTGTGCTCACCAGCAGTGTTTAACTAGCAGTCATTGTGAATATGTGAATATGGAGGAATGGAACATGCATAACGGCGTCACACCACATCTTTCTACAGACAAGTCCAGTCTTCTCTACAGGCATTCTCTCTTGTAAAAAGCCATTCAAGTTTAGCCAAGTCAGTGTTTTAATGCTTGATTAGCACATATGTGAAAGCGTGATGTCTGGAGCTCAGCTGGTTTGCAGCTGGGATAATTTTAGATGCACTGTATGCACTTAATTTTATCAGCAGGGTTAATAAAAGAAATAGAGGGATACACTAGATGATACAGAGTATTCTTTTTGAACTGTAAGTTTAAAACTTAGTGAAAATAATTGTATTTATTATTAGAGGCACCATTTTTTTTTATTAAATTCACTATGCGCCCACACATTATAAAAAACCAGTTAGGAAAATGTTCCCTAAAATTAATGCTGCTATTCCACAGACCAGAATTCTTTGCTGATTCTTTTCACTTGACGAAGTAGCCAGCGTATGTCGATGTAAGAAAAGTTTGCCAAAAACGCTGGATAAGTTGGATAAGTTATGGATAAGTTACGAGCATAATGAAGCACGTCGACATATGACTCTTAAAATTTCTTGAACTATGCAGATATGTGGGCCATAAGTTACAGGTAAGTTATATGATCTTTGACACACATTTATTGTAAGTTACTCATAAGTCGTGTTGTCTAATTGATCCAAAACCTATAAGTAACTTGTGCATAGCTTATCAACAACTTATCCCCAACGCATATCAACATATGCATGTATATGTCCTGTGTTCCAGCCAACCACTAAACGTGTTTTTAACTTACAGCTACGTTATAATGGCCTATTGGCAGCATTTTGGTATAAAACGGGCTTCACAGGAGGAAACCATCAGTGCTCCTCCAGACTTCATGGTGAGTAGACATTCCACAAGACATGGAGGATCCGGCAAGGCTGAGACGTTCAGACAAGCTGTCCTCCAACATCACCATGATCTCATCAATTTGACCCTGTTCCAGTTGTATATAGTAGAAGGTTAATACCGTGACTGCGGAGTTTAGAAAAATCTTCTTCTTGTGTTTTTTATGTAGGTGGGGCACCTCCTGGGGCATTGTTGCCCCCCTCAAGACACCGGCTTGTGACATTTTATTGGCATTATGATGGCGTGTGTTACACTTTATATTTGTTATATTTTATATATATGTTATATTCGCTGTGAATACTCTATGTACACGGCCAAAATTGAAAAAATACAAAAAAAACTTCAGCGTATGCCTGCATTTTATGAAGATTCTGGGATGTTGGCATACGCTGGCTAAATGTGACAGCACCATTGGTAATAACATTATAATTTGTACTCTCCTCATCCTTATCACTTTGAAGAATGCCACTCTGTCTTCCTGTTGCTTTTGTATTGTGTTTTGTAGGTGTGACTTAATGGTATAGTGGATGATTTTCACGAATTTTTTAAAAGACCCGTCCTCTCTACTTTAAAAAGAAAAACATTCACATTCACAACCCTGTACCCATTCCCAAGAGGACCATATGTCGGCATAACAATGTCTATTTAGGCTGACCCACAGAGAGGAGTTAAAAAAAAGATATAGAAATGAACAAGATGTAACAGTTATTTAAAACAGAAAATAAAATCAACAATTCCCCCCTTTGAGGTGGTCTAAATACCAGCTCTCTAATAACTACATGTATGCAATATGTGGCCTAACTATATATGACAAGCAAAACCGTTCCTGTCCATTACTAGGAACCACACCCTCCAACAAGAGAGTGGAACACCAATCTCTCACATGAATTGCTCGTGACTAAGTATGAAGTGCCAATTAATTAAAGTGTTTCCTGAATCCCCCCTTAAATAAAAAAAAATAAAAAATCTTGAACAGTAGAAACAGTAAAAAATTATTCTGATATCTGCAACCGACTCTCAATTTTAAAAGTCACCTAAGCTAATTAAGTGACACTCTGATCTAATTGATAAATTATAAAAGCACCTATGGAAGTTTAGAGCCATGATGCATGTGAATAACCTCCTGAACAGACCTGTAAATCTATAAAAACAATAGTACAGGTGTAAAACACTGGAATAAAATGATATCTCAGGTAAGAATTCCAACTCTTAAAGTGATTTCCATTAGTCATACGCCTCTCCAATCTAATATTGGTGATTCCCACTGAAACTGATTTTTTACATAGAGGCAAGCCATTATGAGAAAATGGTGGGTGGTGAACTCATGGCAACAGATGAAGGTGGATATGAGATTAGTCATCACCTCAGTGTGTAAACAAGCAAACACAAGGAGTCCTATTTTAGGTTGAGATGTACACCATTTCAAACTGTGGCTTCGGCTCTGACAATATGATTGCTGGTGTTATGAGAGAATGTAATGAGAGAATATAATGACGATAATACAGTAAGTAATGAGAGAAAGGAAGAGCAAAGGAAGGGGTTATCATGGGAAATCATCATGTTATTAGCTTCTTTTATGACCTTTACGCAAGATATTAGCCATGATGGGTGAAGATAAAATCATTAACACAGTAATGAGCATCAGGTAACATGTTTTATGGATTTTTGATGGATGGACCTCCTCCTGGCATGAAATTCACCCAAGGTTTATTGTGTGGGCTTTCTGCAAACATGATGTAAGAACCACAGGAAAAAAAAAAAATGTTGGTTAAATGTTTCAGCCTGATGGCAACTCATTTACCCATTATTTCTCACTGTAGTAACTGGTATTTATGGCCTTCAATTAGTCCAAGCGGGAGCAGGGAAATATCTTTGGAAGGTCAGCCACTAATACCCAAATCCAGAGTAATTACAGTAAACTGCAACACTCAGGATGTTCACACTGAACACAATCATAACTACATCCTCTAGAGAGTTTTCAAACTTCTTCATGTATTTGCTATTACTAAATGATTTGTTCTTTTTAATAATAAAAAAAAAACATTGGTTCTCTAATTGAAATTTTGTTTATCCAATGTTTTAACTGTTTTAGTTTTCTGTCAAACTGCCTTTTGCAGTAGTTGCACCCTGATGTCTTTTTTGGCTTGTCTATGTAAGCTTTAAACACCTGCTTTTGGATATGTTCTTCTTTTCTTCTCTGCAGATCCTCTTGAGTGATGTTCAATGGCCACTAGAGGAGACTCACAAGCTCCTATGGCCACTTCTTTGTTAGCTTGTCTGTCTACTTCGCACCAGTGCAGTTTAAAAGAGCAATCATCAATTTAGTTTGAGTTCAATTGTGCTCTGGAGGAGGGTTTTATAAAGAAACCCCTCTACGAATAGTCGCACAATTCCCTCATTCCACCTTTAGAGGGTCCTTGTGGTTCCAAACCGTTACCTTTTCTAAATGATAGAACCCAGCAAGATTTTAGCATATTTCATAACTGCCAAATTGTTTGCATCCTTTTCCAGATTCCTGTTCTTACACAATTAGAAGAAGGCAGACATAAATATAGATTAAATTCTTTGGACTTATGGATTATTTCAGCTATGATAAACAGCATTAAATGTAAGACGTTATAATGACCTTATAGTTTAATGAATTTCTATAATTCCTCATAAATGTTCATAATGAATCCTAGCAATTTTATAAATAAATAAATAAATTAATTAATGTTTAGTAATGTTTCACCAACAGTAGCTTAAAGTTTAAAAGTTATAGAAGCATCTCGAACACTGAAACCTACAAGCAGATTTCAATTCATACCAAAATTACAAAAAGCTTTTTTTACTTTGATCATATAAACTACTATGTGTAGATTATTTTTAAGTAAGTTTTGCCCAGATTATCTTAAGTAATAACATAAGTGATGGGATGTTAATACTTTCTGGAGGTTCTTTATGATTTACTGCTGCTTTTGTGTCTGCAGTAAGTCTTTTGGGTGAAAAAAACACTTTCAGATGTGGGTATTTTTTAAAACTCTGCTTTGGGTGCACTTGTGTATAACTGAGTTTAACGGTAATACAACAGCCCACTTAACACACTCCCACCACCTCCTGCTCTGCTGTAAACCTTACCAAAAGTTTATCTGTGGTTATGGGTTTGCTTTGACATTTTCAAGGCACATTAGAGAAGTATATTGATAAAAAACAAATAAATGACTCTAAAAATTGAAGTCAATCACCCTGCAGGCTGGAACCATCTTCCAGCTGACCGCTGGACCAAACCGAGGTGTTTTGTCTCCGTATCTTCACTCTTTTATTTGATTGCCTATTTATTAGATTTATTTCAGTTCAGAAATACTTTATTAATTCCAAAGGGAAATTAAATGATGTCATAACTACCATTTTTTTTAAGCAGTTGTTTATGTTGAGAGCTGTGGCCCTTATGATGTTACCCCAGCAGATAACGGCAGAGGAGATCACACTCTCCACAATACTAATAGAAAATATGCAGCATTTTGCTGCGAACACTGAAGCGCCTAAGCTTCCTTAAGAACTAGTCTGCTCTGTCCCTTCTCGTAGATGGTTTAACAGTTGTCAATTCTGCCGTCCAGATATATAACAACTAGATACATACAGTATACTCCTCTATCTTTTCCATTTCTTCTTCCATGATATTGATGGGATTCACCATATTCCTGTTTCTTTTAAAATCTACAATCATCTTCCTTGTTTTTTTTTCACATTCAGGATCAGAGGACTGTTTCATCATACCACGAAGCATTTCACCAGCTCTCTGTACTCAGTTTATTGCCCATCTCTGATGTACCACATGTGTGGACAGCCCAGTATTTCTATAGATGACAGAACTCTGTCTTGTACAGGATGTTGCAGATATAAAAATTTAAAGGAAGTGTAAAAGTACTGTTCTGTTTTGCTCCTGTGTTGCTGGCTACCTGGTTACACACTTGACCCTTGAGTCTCAAAAAGGGAGTGTTTTTTTGTCAGGTAAAATTAACTTTAAATAAATTAACTTCAACTGAATATGACAGAAGCAGGTCTTAATTTACTTGTTATGTCAGGGACATAATCCCAGACATAACAAATAAGTGTCCCGCATTTCTAAAACTTGTACTTTTGTGCCCTCAACATGTTACCTTTAGCTTTAGGTTATACAAAGCACTGCATCAGATTTTACTGATGTCTGGATGACACAAAAGTACTTTTTGGATCTATATTTGTAACTGTAACATGAGTTCTAAAACAATATAAAGGCAAAAAACCAGTCTTATATTTTGGAACTTCTGAACATGTCACCACCTGCTGGTGGAGAGCATAACTACAGTTAATAATATAATTGTGATTTTTTTTTTTGCCATTGTTTTCTTTGTTGTTTTTTTTCCCATTTAAGTTCCTTTGAAATTGTTAATGATTGGTCTGTATAATATGTTGATGAAGATTCTCAGTCATCCAGGTCATAGTCATTCCGTAAAAATAAAAATCCACTGGACTTGGTTTCCAAGATTTGAAGACGTTTCGCCACCTCTCCAGGAAGCTTTCTCAATTGAGACATTTGAATTGAGAAAGCTTCCTGGAGAGGTGGCGGAATGTTTTCAAATCTTGGAAACCAAGTCCAGTGGATTTTTTTTATTTTTATCGAAGGCCTGTATAATATCATTTGTAATTTTTTTTGTGTGAAAAATAATTTAAGGTCCACTGTTTTTCTGCCAATTTAATGAAATAATCTCAAGCAGACACTGAAAGTGTTTGTGCAAATTGGGCAATGATGAGCAAAATGAAAGGTGTTAGTCATTTTTATTCAAATATAATAGAAATAGAAAGCAATACTATTTATCAACCAATCTATTCCTAGAATATATCCAAAATCTATCCAACTGACAGCAACTCTCCTACAAACTCCACATCTTTACTGAATACTGCAGCTGTTTAAATGCCTGCCAAAGTTCAGAGCCAGCTGAACCACTTCCCAAAGGGGTCATGTGGTATGGCAAGGTAGCAAGGCTTCGGATGTCATCTATTTTGCCTCCTCCCCCAAATTAATCCTGCCTCAAAACGCCCCCTCCAGTACTCGACGCCTCAAAGCCTTGGCTCCTCTCATAACATCAATAAAACTCATCTCTGCCTACTCTTCTCTACATTTGGGTCTTCAAAGCCTCCACCTTACCTGACATTGTTACCCTTAAAATAAGATAATTAGTTATTATGTACTTGAAATAGGACAATGCAGCTTTTTTCTTACTTTAAATGTAAAGGTCTTATTCTATTGGCAAAGTATCTCACTTATGTGCTTTATTAAAGAAAGAAAGCACTTATTTTAAGAAATATGTACTTAGATTCCCCCTTTTTTAACAGCAGCATTACAAGGCTGTCGTGAAACTTTACATAAAAGGGTTTCTACGTATTTAGTACCATAGCTATGCAAAAGTACACCACTGCAATATAAGATTTTACCAATTACTAGATCACATGCTGATGCTCTAACAACACTGATAAAGATTCAGCATTCATCAGTAGCACGCAGTGGTTCAAAAGGAGCAGCAGGACAGTACAGCCTATTATCAGATTTACTTCAAGTTAAAGTTGATAATTATTGGACCAGTTGGGGGCACTCATAGGCTCTATATTCTGCATTGACTATCAGACAAGCATTAATCTGAAATTAAAAAATACTGAGAAAATAAAAAAAAAGAAATGACTTCATGGCAGAAACTAAGTTGTTCATTAGCAAACTGTATGATAAAAAACTGAATAAAAAAGAAAAAAGTTGTCTAAGGTATACTTTGTAGCATTTCGGAATTATTATCATTATTATTTTTTATTGCAAACAAAGAACATACAAGAAAAACATCAAACATTAATAATTCCAATCAGATAACAGGGCTTTACAGAACATAGAACAATTATTTTACAATGTCAAAATCAAATCTATACTCGAGGGTTGCAATTCTTTAAGGGAAGTTATGATTTGAATGACTTTAGCATTTAAGCAGAATTCTAAGGATTCTACATTGACTTTTATTAATGGAAGACAACAAATCTGGGAATAATTTTTTTTATGTATATATTTGGAGGTGTGACCATATGAACCATAAATAAGGCTCAGAAGTATAAGACAGATTTCCATCAGAAAGGAACATATACTTCATTAATCTGACTTGACATGTACAGTATATTTTTGTTTACAGAAAAAGTAACTTTTTAATTGCACCTTTCGGGAATATCGTCATCCACTTATGAATGTACATATGAACTAATCAAAGACAGATTAAGATCTATTTTTTAATAAAAACCCCAACACATTTTATGATTTATGGACAATTAACCAGATAATTGAAAATAAAATGGAATAAGTATTATTTTGCCTACTAAATATCACAAAAGTTGTTGTTTCATCCTTTCCTATTTTGCAATTTGTGCTAATGAATTGAGGAAGACATGTTATGTGGGTCTAATCATATATCCAGCCCTGCCATGTGTGCCTGTCATTAGTGCATGAGTATAATTCAATGGTTTATTAAATCTTTGGTCAATTGTAGCACAACAAACTGTATCACTTTTGGCCTAACTTCATCATCAGTGGGATCCACTGACTATGTAGGAATGAACTGTTTATGTTCTATTAGTGCCCCCAAGTGGTCAGATTGGTATTGACCAAAATAAATTCTTTCATTAAATCATTTAGAAATATCTATCTATCTATCTATCTATCTATCTATCTATCTATCTATCTATCTATCTAT
>NW_015151408.1:86342-90247 GCF_000732505.1 Cyprinodon variegatus | reverse complement strand
TCTATCTATCTGTCTGTCTGTCTGTCTGTCTGTCTGTCTGTCTGTCTGTCTGTCTGTCTATCTATCTGTCTGTGTAACGATATATATTTATATAGTTTTGTTCTAGCAAATCCTTCAGAATCTCTGGAAATTATTTCACAAAGAATATTATGTGTTTTTTTAGTATGAAGGAGCATTTCTTGGATATAGTGCATTACATTAGATGTAAATGTAGGACTTCAGTACACAAGCCAGGTAAAATTTGACATAATTCAGAATGCCCTATGGCCTTAATCTCTTCCACCATGATCCTTGATCAGCTTGAATCTGGAGATTAAGTCTATTTGTGACAATAATTTAAAGGGAATTTACAGGAAATAGTCCCTTATAAAGAATTCACCTTTAAGCACCCAGCACACTGAGGTGACTTTGGGCCTTGGGCAGCGTAAGGTGGACTAAGTTATGAGAATTGGTCATAGCTATTATATTTGAGACTCCTGTGTTGTGTCATTGGTAGAGAAGTGTATGGTACACTAAACATGTAGTGTTAATGCCATGATGCTTGTCAGTAATGTAATGTAATGGGGTATTAAAATCTGGTTGATTTCTAGCTCTACTTATTTAGTAAGTGACTACTAATTTTCTCCTACGCTATCCTTTATCTGTCTTTCTTCTCCATCTCAAATGTTCAAGTGGGCACCAAAGGCTAAAAATAACCTCCACCTTCCTTCAACTCATGAAAAAAATGCTTTGAAGCTAGAAGGGGGTTTTCCCCTCCCCCCCTTGCTCAAGATACTGTGTTCTGAACTTGGAGAGAAGAAACTTCAAAGGCGACAAGCGGTGGGACTGAAAAGACATGGATTGAAACGTAGAGAGGAAGGAGAGCTGAAGAATAAAAGGACTCAAAGAAACAAGTATTTAGAGAATTCTGGCTGTATTGTTATCTCTCTTTCTCATTGCTTCCAATCTCTGTCTGCATCAGATCTGACAGAACCAATTGGAAACATAGGTTTGATGTCCCACTAAACTAAAATGACTGAGTTAATTTATTAATAGCATCTCAGTGATATTTATAGACTTGTTATATAAAAGTTTTTCCAGACTCTTTCATCTCCACGTCTTCACACATATTTTTTTCTCTCGAAACAAAAACGTCAGATATTATGTAACACTTCTAAAAATACCATCATATCTATGAGTATAAAGAAAATAAGATTCACTCTATTTCTTCTGAGCATCTTGAATTTGTGTTAGCTGTGAAGCCATCCAGCAGAACCTTCTTTGGTCTATGTTGGACCAGCCTCGGCAAACATTACTATCTCTGAGAACATTAAAGATAAAGTGAGTCCAAATGGGGTTTGCATTTGTAAATTCTAAGTCATCCAGGTCATGGCAACCACAAACCAGGCTTATATGGAATGATGCACTATGTGATATCCCTTTTGATTCATGATGAGTATGCTTATGTAATTTCTTTTGGAACTCATTCCCATGCAGAATAGAAGACTCCAACAATCCAGGAGTACAAGGGGTGGCTTTGATTTACACAAAGACTAACAAAGAGTCTCGAATAGGTGTCAAAATAAAAATAAAATGTTTTTAAACCTATAGTTACTCAACCTTGGCAAAAATTGACAGAGTGTGATTTTAATGTGTTGTAAAGTATCGTTTGTCAAGCTAAAATGCATTATTATTGTTTTAGAGTCTGCCTTTTGGCATGGTGCTTGATCAGGCCAGGGAAGTGATTGGAACAGATGAATCTTATTATTGGTAGGGATGGGAAAAAAAACTGTCTTAGTGTATGTCTTGATGTAGAAAGAAAAATCTGAAATGGGCTACAGCTTCTTTATTGTCATCATTAAGCGAGTTAAGAGGGTCTTAAGATCTACTGATGTAGAACATGTAATATTGATGAAATGTAGCGGGCTATTTACTGCACTTTGAAGGTGTACAATGTACACAGTCTTTTATGTTGTATTGATTTCATTAACATTAATGTAGAGTCGTGTATAATTAAGTTTAAGTAATGGCAAACACCCAATCTTGGAGCATTGTCCTGGTTAGTTGTATTTCTTCATTGGAACATCTTCAGCTTTTTCAGAATAAACTTCCTTGCTTGAAGAACAGGGTGATATATATATATATATATATATATATATATATATATATATATGGATTAAAAATGAAAATCCAAAATATTATTGTATGTTCAATAACTTAACTTTTTTCTAAAGTTTAATATCCAAAACTGGACCTTTGGTTAAAAATCCAATGTTTATTTTAAAGTTTACATTCTAAGAAGGGCTTGGTGACATAGATATATTCTGTAATGAATTAGTTTTTGAATTAGTTGAATTGTTCCCACATCCTTAAATTCCTGTTTCTCTGTCGTTTCTGTTCATTGTGTGCACTGTCTCTTTGATGTGTAGGTTCAAATTACATCTACTCTCTCTGTCTCTCTCATCCTGTCAGTCCTACCCAGAATTTTTTCCACCAGCCACCACTGACCGCTAACTTCCTTTGAAGGGTTTCTCCTATTTCAGAAGCTTCTCCTTGGGTGTGAGGTCCAGCATGGATCTCTGGAGTACAAAGGTGTGAACATGAGTAGATGAAGAGATCCATATATTCTTTCAATGAGGTAATAAAGCCGTCAGGGGTCTGTCCTTCCCTCTGCCTCTGTGTCTGGACTTTGGCCTGAAGTCCGCCAACAAGCTAATTGATGCTCTCTTCGCTACAATGTCAAACTTTTATTACATCGCAGACTTGGTTGTGTGTGTGTGTGCATGTATTCTAAGGAGTAGTGGTGGGGGAGGTTCTTTAGAGACCATGGATTGCTGATGGGGCACTTAACAAAATGCTTTACTGCTAGGGTTCATAGGCTCACTTGGCACAAGACTCTCCTCCCTTGGTTTCATCTTTCCTGCCTTACTCTTCTTACATTAGCTAAAACTCTAAATGTGTTGAGTTTCTTTTGATTTTTGATATTTGCAAAAGACATAAAGAATTGTCCAGAGAACACCATTCTGTGACCTGATAACATTGTTCTGATTTAACAAATGAAACATGGCATTTCCACTTTCTTTACTTATATTTACTTCATTAACTAACAATTTGGATATTCTTCCATTAACAGTAAATCAATCAATCAAATAATCAATCAATCAATTAATCAAATAATCAATCAATCTATCAAGCTCTCTATTTTCAACAACAATTTGTATTGTAATTGAGATTTCAGTTTCAGTACAAACTGTTCATCACATACATGGAACACTGCCGGTGGTGCGTTCTTAACGCTGCCAAGGGCCCGACCATGAGGTGGTTTCCTTATAGCGCTGCCTTTATTTCTTATTTTTCACATATGAAAATTAAAAGCATTGATCTATGTTAATGGTTTTACTCACTAGGTTTTAGTTCAACCTCACACTCCATGAGTATCTGAACCAGTAGCTAGTTCACTTGTATTCATATCAGGGTTGTGCTCTTAAAAGGGCAAAAACCTAATTTTATTTCTGAAATAACAATTCCACTTAAATATACTTTGGTGAACAACTTTAAACGGAAACAAAATACTGACAGAACACCTGGAAATGTTTGATCAGTGCACATAGTGATAATTAATATTGCAAATAACCCAAAAACCATTCATTAAAAGGGAGGTGTGGCTTTTATTTTTGTAGTTAGATTTATTATAATTGTCACAGATATTTGCATTTTGATTTATTAGAAAGATGAGCTTGTGGAGATGTAAAGAAATCCTGGCATATATCACACATACACAATACTGTTGAGCTAACTAAAGTTTACTAAAAACTGCAATTTCATAACATATCCTCATGAGAGTTTATATATATATATATATATATATATATATATATATATATATATATATATATATATATATATATATATATATATATATATAT
>NW_015151408.1:71046-86278 GCF_000732505.1 Cyprinodon variegatus | reverse complement strand
TCTAAACCCTCATTAGGATCCTGGAGGGTGCATGGGAGTTTGCCCAACCAGTCTACATGTGTTTTTTGGATCTGAAGAAGGCATTTGACTGTGTCCCTCGAGGGGTCCTGTTGGGGGTGCTATTGGAGTATGATGTGCCAGGCCTTTAATAAGGTATCTGTATGACCGGTGTCAGAGCCTGGTCTGCATTGCTGGCAGTAAGACGGTCTCGTTTCCGGTGAGAGTTGGACTCCACCAAGGTTGTCTTTTGTCTTTGATTCTGTTCATTACTTTTATTGACAGAATTTCTAGGTGCAACCAATGTGTTGAGGGGATCCATTCTGGTGGATTTAGGATTGCGTATCTGTTATTTGCAGATGATGTGGTTCTATTAGCTTTATCAGGGCGTAATCTACAGCTCTCACAATGTGAAGTGGCCAGGATGAGGATCCGTGCCTCGAAATCCGAGATCATGGTCTCGGAAAAAGGTAGAGGGCCTTTTCTGAGTTTGGAAGAATGTACTGCCCCTTGTTGAAGAGTTTAAGTATCTTGGGGTCTTGTTCACGAATGACTGGAAGATGGAGCGGAGATCAACAGGTGGATCCGTCCGTTGTGGTGAAGAGAGAGCTGAGCTAAATGGCATAGCTCTCGATTTACCGGTTGATCTGTTTTCCTTCCCCTTAACTATGGACATTAGCTTTGGGCCTCCCTACTGGATATTTCTTTTCGGTTATTTAGATTTTTGTTACTTTGCTTGTGATTCAGAACATGTAGCTCGGAATAGATTTTAGCACATTGATATACAAAAGGTCTGTTAATTGTATATTTGTGTGCTCATTTGTGTGTTTCTTTTTTTTTTAGTTTTTGGAAAATATGTACATGTACAAGATAAAAGTTTTTTACAAGCTAAAATTTTACATAAAGACAGCAAAAATAAAAAATAAAAACAAAATATACGATTCATTAAAGAAATGGATTTGACTGTCAGCGTGGCTCCTTCCAGAGCTGCACCTCAGTAAACTACAAAGTATTAATAATAATAATAATAATAATAACAAAACATAATGTAGAAAATCTCTGTAAAATGAATCCCAAACAGCAAAATGTATCGGTTTTCTGATTGGATGGTTACACTTGTGATGTCACCATTTGCATCACTTTCAGCTGAAACTCACACACAAGTTATGGAACTTGAATGCAGATTTTTTTTTTATGTAGTGATTTGCTTTAATATAAGTTGTGTAAATCAAACTTTAACAAATACAAATATCTTTTTGGTACTCAGAGTATTCTCAATCATTTTTGTCTACAAGTTGGCAAATGTTTTTTTTTTTCATCTACGTATTCTGATTTGAAAGCACAAAACATTTATGACTGGAGTTTGTTCCCATAGCAAGGAGGAAAAAACAGCACCAAACACTGCCCCCATCTTTCATAAAAATGTAGACCGTTAACCGTTAATGCAGCATTCTCTGCCATGGCTATGAAGATGTTCAGTTTGATTTGTTTTGGACTGCTCTGTTCAGATAAAGCATGTCTGACTTGCCTCCATGTAATCCTACCTCTACAGGTACAGGGATCACCACCGACACAGGTTACTTTAGAAAAAGACTAGTTTAATGCTTTTTTTCTTTGCATCCATCCACGTCGGCAGTTTGTTTCTGTGTCTAAACCCCTTTCTCTTATAAAAGATCAGAAATATTTTCATATTTAATGTTTGCATTTGTAAAAATGGGCAAGAAGTAAACATGTTTAGAATTTTAAATGGATAGAGACTCACATTTAGACTAAATGACAATGAAGAGATGGGTCAAAACACTCCATTATTTAGCTGTGCAGATATTTTTAGAAGCACCCTGGTGACTTTGGAATTATTTATTAACTGCCTGATAATTAAAACATGTAGGTTTGGTTGAGAAAAGCCGACAGAAATCTCAGAGAGAGCAGGAGGTGGGGATGTCCCCTGGGGGGGAACTCTGCATCTTTCTGCATTTCTACCCAAACGCTGCTGCAGCATTGATTTAACAGGAGCTACTGGAAAGCCATACTCAGAAGCACAAACATCTACCAAAATTAAAAACGCTTTTTCTATGAATATGCAAACGTATGTTAGCAGTTTTAACTGTTAGCACATTTGCTAGAGCAGAAAGAATGCAAAGAGTCCAAAGGTCAGAAAAAACAAATCCTCATTCATAATTTATCTCTGGCCTTGTTAAATTTATGTTTACCTGCCAACTCACGTGCTCACATGAAAAGAGTTCTGAATACACCTACAAAGTACTCTGGGGTGTATTTGCATGCATGGAAATATATTTTCATTTGTTTCACCCATTCTTACTTTGTTTATACCATCTTAAAAAAATAACAACCTTTAAGCAATGTGCTGTTCTTTTATTTCATTATAAAAAAAACAGAACCAAACAACAAATCAGCAACAGAAAAACAATAAACTGCATTTTCTCCTAATGATTCTTAATCAGTGCAATATTGCAGTAACACTTCTCAATCTTTTGCGACTGCATTACATGGTCAAAAGGCCTGGACATGAAAACACCTCAGGCTGACAGAAGGTGTTTATAGGCTATGTAATGGAGTCAAGTATTTGAATTTCATTTTTTTCCTCATAAGTGAAAAGAGTTTAATATGTCAACTTTTTTTTTTTTTTTTCAAGAGATTAATAAAAATGACGGGACATAAAAGAACAATAGTTAATAGGATAACTTCAGGTTTTCAGAAGATTGCTGCCCGGCTTGCAAGATCCAGGGAAAAAGAGAAATTTTGCTGTACTCCTACCAAACTCTAAGGGCCTGGAATAATAGACTTCTAGTGAGCAATATTAGATCACTTCCACGTGTACTGCAAAGGCTGAAATATTAAAGATAATCCATACTGTTTCCTATAATGTCCTTGTGCTCAACTGAATGGACCTGAATACACTTTAAAGGTGCTGTAGGACATCTTGAAAAAAAACGGTTCCAGCAAGCTATATTTTTGAACATTCACAACACAATCGCTGATCTGGGAGCTGGCAGGGAGACGGACACATCGCTGATGATGCAGAGCACTACTGTATGATAACTTCTCTGAAACAGAATATTAATGCCTAAATTCACTTAAATTAACAGCAAAACATGTTCGCTTTTATTATCCTGGTGCCTGTAGTTTGGATTACAAACATGAAAAACGCCTTCCAGCCACCGCGGCAAACTGCGTGGAGGCGACCGGGCCATTGGCTGCTGTTGAATGGGATTCCTTGTGACCATGCTCTGACAGTGTAAGGGGATCTGAGCGGCTCCAACAGAAATAATATTTGAAGGCAGGATGGTAATCTGGATTTTCAGGTGGACTTTCTCACTTCAAAATAGATTCAAACTACTTTTTACCCACTGATCACAGCAAATATAGCTGCCATTGTTACAGGCAAAGAAAGGATAGGGTAGCTCCGCCCACATCAGACCCACTTTTTTCCAAAATATGACAAAATGGTCCTTTTTAAATGAGTCTCCTCTTATCTGCTAGATACTACTGTAGCTCCATGTCTTGATGAGCCAAACCTAGCTAAAGAAGCTACTAGGGTCTCTACGCCTAATCATTTCCATAGAAACAATCACATTATTTATTATCTAAACGGTTATTGATTTTTGATTAGACATATAACATATCAGTTTACCAAATAATGTTTCAGTTAAATCTTGGATTTGGATTTTAAATTGGCTTAATTTGACATTATTCCAAACTCTTCAAGATAACATTGGTTCTAAAACATAAAGTGTATGGCATACTGTGATATCATTGCCTCATTCTATTGATTCATTAATTTGCCTTTTCATGTGCACATAGTAGCTACATAGTTGAATTTAACTAGTTTAGTCAAGAGTTTTTAACTAAAAGATTTTTGGCCTGGATTTGAATATTTTTCCTAATAATTCTTATGACTTGAATGGAAGTTGTGAAATTATTCCATGTCTGTGTAGATTAAACTGGTTGAAACACACTCATCTGTTGTTTTAACACACAGCCAGTTTGGCATCTATTCTCAGAATAATATGTAAAAGTCAGAAAATGATTTGAATGTCTAATAATAATATATGGTAACAACAACATTTAATGTTGTAGCAGCACATAGGAACAAACACACAAATACATGAGCTAACATTAACAACTAAGCACTCACCTTTGAGGGATAATATTGCTTCTATAAACCCTGCAGTTGATCTAAAATGCTGCAGCCAGATTTCGGATGACAATTAATAACAGAGATCATATCTCTCCTATCCTGGCTTCTCTTCATTTTTGTTAAATCAAGAATATAATTTAAAATCCTCCTTCTCATACATACAGTAAAGCCTTAAATGGCCAAGCTCCGTCTTAAATCAGAGATCTGATTTTTCCTTATGTTCCTAACAGAGCACTTCGCTCTCAATCTGCAGGTTTACTAGTGGTTCCTAGAATTTCTAAAAATAGAATGGGAGGCAGGTCTTTTAGTTATCAGGCTCCTCTCCTAAGGAACTAACTACCAGTCTGTGAGGCAGACACCCTGCCTACGTTTAAGGCTAGGCTTTTTGATGAAGCTTGTAGTTAGAGTGTGTCAGGTTATGCTGAGCTATCTCTATAGTTTTGCTGCTATAGGTTTAGACTTTTGGAGGACATAGGGGCTCCCATTTCATCATTCTGCTTCATTCTATCTCCATTCTCCCTCTTCACAGAATCTGTTAGTTCAATCTCTAACGTTATGCTCTCTATGCTATTTCTCATAGTAGCTTCGCCTCGTCTGGCTGTGACACCATTCTGGAGAGAAATATTAGCTGTGCTGCTGCCATCAACACCTTTGTTAATAGATGTGGTGAGCAGCATGTTTTTCAGTGTAGTCCTGTTTCTCTGAATGTTACGGGCTGGAGGTGTTCTCTTCATCCTCTGAAATGGGAGCCGGCTCTGAGCTTATCTACTTGGCTGTGTGTTTCCTGGAACAGGGTCAGCTTTTACAGTTGCCTTGAGATGACATGTTGTGAATTGGAGCTATATAAATAAACTGAATTGAATTGAATAACACATTGGAGGTAAGAAAATTTTAAGTCTTGTTTTCACTCCTGAAAAAATTGCTGTTGAATTATATCATTACGAGATGTGCGCAATTCAATTCAATTCAATTGAGTTTATTTATATAGCGCCAAATTCACAACACAAGTCATCTCAAGGCACTTTACAGTTCATCCAAAACGCGTCATTTAAAATCTGCATTGCTCAGCTCTAAGTTCCCAAAAGAAGTGAGCCTCAGACATCAAAGTTAAAGCAGCACACATGGCAAAATAAAAAGCATAGTGACAATTTCAGCTTTGTTTAACTTTGGGTTAAGCCATACAAGCTAAACCAAAATATTATACAACTCCCATACTATTGTCTAGCACTTCTATGGCATATGCATCCGCACTGTACCAGGCAAATATTGAGCATCTTTGCATGTAATGTTCCGCATAACTTATTCAATCTCCAGGTATCAGCATGTCTACCACACATATGTGGCATTGAGTGGAGGTTTACATTAGTGCAGCTCAAATATCAGGGCAATGTGTCAATTGCAGTTTACCTCGTGTCAAACAATAGCAGGACAAAACTTAGTATTGATAATGATTCATTTTCAGTACTTCCAATACTGTCATTGGCTAACATGGCAAAGGACTTATACAGTGTGCAGGTAATGGGATTCCCACTTATGTGACAGATAACTCATATAGGTTACAGAAGGTAAGCAAAAAACATGAACAGCATTTCCATATAGGCCATGTTACTAGACAACAATGCAACAGCAGCTTTAACATCTCCATCTGTGATGGGCTGGTGACTTGTATAGGGTGTAACCCATTCATGTTGAAAAGCTCCAACCAATCCACAATAAACAACCACCCCTCCCAACAAATATCCGACACACAATAAAATCAATGGATTCAAAAAGAACTACACTAAAAATAAACTGTCCCAAAATCCCCAACAGGCATCAAATCATCATTCATCTACTAGATTGTCTTTTTTATTTCTCACTTTTTCTCACTGCCTTCTTCCATATTTTCTCTTTCCTACACACACACACACGCACACACACACCTAGATGTACAAAGACTGAACAGTCGCTGACAGGTCGATTCTCCCAAGACGGCAACTCTCTTGTGCCTTAGCCCATGTCCTGCTTAGTTCTGTTTAATATTGCAGTAGACAGGGTCAGACGTGAAGGATGGATGTGTGAGCTGATGGAGGAGAGCAGGGAAAAAGGAAGCCATCAAGCTGCAATAGTTGGCATGTTACCAAGCTTTGCTAAAGTAGCTAAAATCTGATGGAGCAATAGAAAGAAACCATTAGACAAAAAGGAAGTCGGTAAATATCCATTAAGGTCTATTGGGATTAAATAGTCCAAACCCTTTTTTTTAGATTCCTCAAAGATTTAAGTATAAAATCCATTTTTGTCCAACTTGTTTAAAAGTCAATGGAAAGCTCCAGAACCTTTCCCAGAAGCATTTTCTCCCGAATTAATCAAAATCATACCAAAGGTGGGAGTAGCAAGGTTCTTAACAGAGTCAAGGTGCTTTAGAAAAATCCACCCCATCTTTGCTCTTTATGTGAGGGAGGGAAAATGCTGCCTAGTCTGGATTCTGAGAGCAAAACGACCCCATTATTCATTTTCTCACTGAGGTGAGACATAACTAGGGAAAATAGGAAGGAACCCACCCTTTCACAGGGAGCCACTGAGTTTGTAATGCCTCTGAGTAAATCCACTTTTTGTTTTTCAGCATTCTTTATTCATATCTTACCTTCTGACCTCACAGTATTGTGCAGTTTATTACTTCGCTTTGAGGCTATTAAGATGACTGCTGGTGTTTCTTTTTATGTTCTAGACTACTCATTTTAGATCTAAAGTTCATATGGAAAAGTTTAAAGTTCATAATGTTTTTTGGTAGCTTGATACTTTATATAGTTGACTACGGAACTGTACATGAACTATACATCAATTGAGATACATTGCCAAGTAAAATGGCTGAAAAACGGTCTGATGTCACAGTTTTAGATAACTAAAGTGTCTGGTAAAAGGACTCATTGTTAGTTTATAATTGAACTTCATTGATCTCACAAAGGAGAAATATATCTCTGCGTTTAACTCAACCCCTTGGGAAGCAGTGGGCTGCCATTGTGCGGTGCCTGGGGAGCAGTGGGATCTCACAAAGGAGAAATATATCTCTGCGTTTAACTCAACCCCTTGGGAAGCAGTGGGCTGCCATTGTGCTGTGCCTGGGGAGCAGTGTGGGGTTAAGGGTTTGGCTCAGGGACCCAGAGTGCAGGCTATAAGGATCCAACCAGGTATTGTACTTGCAACCTTTTCAGAGCACAAGAACACTGCTCTAACCATTAGACCAACACTCCCCACATTTTATCACATGTTATGCAATACCCACTTACCTGAACTTTTGGGGATTTATGTTATAAAATAATGCAAATAGTGAAAAAAACAGCACAGTTGTGAGGTAAAGGGAAAATAGTGAATTTAAAGTCCCCTCCCCTCTTCACCCAAACCCGATCAAAACTCATACTGTTTTGGCATAAGTTTCCAACAGCTTTGTACATCTAGAGACTATAACCGAGGCTTATTCAGACTATATGAAAACTCCTCAATGTTCCACAGCTTCTGTTATATTCACATTGCCTGAGCTATAGATCTTTGCAGCTTTTCAATAGATACCATGGCCATGTCTTTGTAGAATTTGTATCAGAGGTGGTGAGCTGAAAACAAATGCTCTCTGCTTTCATTAAGATTTATCTTTATATTTCCACCTCTTAAATATTACTCAGTGTTGAAAAGCTTTAAAGAAATTGTATTTTTCTTCTTCCATCGCCTGTATCCGGCATCTAGCGTTATCCCGACAGTTGCAGGACCCTTGAACTGACCAGTCTTTGTACACCTGGGTAGTACAATCTGAATAAGCTTTATTGCCCAAGTTTGTGTGCACAAAGAAGGATTTTATATGTAATTTACATGCTTATTGTAAAAAGACATTAAGTCTTAAAGTCAGAGGAAGTAAAATAAAAGATGCATTTGGACATGTTTTTCCTTTATTTAATAACCGGTTTAAATAGCGCAAATCTGCAAACTTCATTTTACAGTAAATAAGCTGAATACTCTGGCTTTAAGGTGGTCAAGGTCTTCTTATGGGAAGAATTTAGTCTAGTGGTTTCTGTTTTTGGCAAGTAGGTCTCTGTGGCACCACCCGAAAAGTACAGTTCTTAACTGTACCCGTACAGTATGTGTGCAGGATGCGTGGGGTCTGCAGATATAGAAGTGTCTCCTCTTTACTGGATGAGCCAAATAACACAACAGTGATGAATTTCACAAATTGGACTGATAGTCTGCAGACCAGTCTTGTTGTGAGAACAATGTGGTTGATAATAGAAAGAAAACGCCATTGAGGGAAACTCTCCGGAAGTTCAGTATCATCTTCACAGTCTTGAGCAGGTTAAGCGCCAGGAGGGTCTTGCTGCACCAGTTGATATACCTCATGTCTGTATGCAGCCTTGTCATTGTCCTTGACCTGACTAATTAGTCTTCCCATCTGTAGACTTTAGGGGTCTCCAATATGGTTGAGTTGGGATGCATTTAGTTTTTAAAGGGAGGAGAAGAGAATGCACTCCCTTGTGGAGGGCGTTCTGATGATTCTTCTGTTGAAGAAAATCCTCCGAGCCTCACCTTCCTTAGGAAGCTATGATTATCCAATGACAGGTGGAGGCCAGCTCCTGGCAGAGGATGTCTGGGTTGATGGAGTTGAAGGTCAACCAGAAGTCCACAAAAACAGGATCATGTGTATGTCCCATTTTGCCCAGTAAGAAAACTGCTGTAGATCAGACAGGAGGCCTGTGATGGGATTCCCGACTCTAATAGAACCTCATTACCATAGTTAGAGCACCAGTCTCGCAGTCAGTCGGTCTTCTGGGGGTATGGCCCTTCTGTGAGGTGGCCCCTGAAAGCTTTGGAACTTTTTCTTTTGTCTTGAGTAAGGAATCTATCAGATTTCAATACCATCTTTAAACATTATCTTTCACTAAGCTTTCACCTGTCACAAATTGATGCTATGTTCCATCAACTTCCCCTACCTTTCACTCTTTTCTCTATCTTTACAAATACATGCCCAGTTGTTTGAGCACTTTTACCTAGGTTTGTAACTTTTACCATCTCTAATTTTTATTCCTTCTACAACAGGGGTGCTCAATTCCAGTCCTCAAGAGCTACTATCCTGCAACTTTTTGATGCACCCTATTTTTAACACACCTGAATCAAATGAGTGGCTCAATATCATGCCTCTGTTGATCTAAATGAAGGGATTGAGCCTTTAGCTAAATTTAGGTGTGTTAGAGCAGAGATGCACATTAGTGCACATTAACAGACAACATTGAAAACCATGTCCATGTAAACCTCCTGTAGTACTAATGAGCTCTCAAGAGCACTGTACCTCAAGTCAAAATTCATAATTTATGGCCTTGTGATGACATGTGTTGTGGATTGGTGCTACATAAATAAACTGATTTAAATTAGTCAAATGGGAACATCTAAGATGTCAGAATACTCTTATCTTTTTTAACACTAAACTGAACATCCATAAACAAAACATAATGGTAATGTAGGAAATGAGGAAAAGCCAACAAAGTAACATGACTAGATGTTGTAGTCTTATGTTTCTAGCTTTCTTCTTTCCTAGGCATAGGAGTTCTAATAATTCTAGTATTTTCAACCTTGCAAAAATTGACAACTTAGGTTATGTACAGTAGAATTTGTATTGTGAAGAACCAGGTAGAGTTGCTCCAATTATTTAGCATTCTTAGCTGAGTTAATATTCATCCGCATAGACAGAGCGTCTGCATACTCTTTCTTGAGATTAAGTGATGCTAGTATTGCATATTTTTTTCAATTTTTGGTGGCATGTAAATAATTGCGTTGTCACTGTCCAAAAAAAACTGTACCATTTGCTGGAGATCACATTCTGTTTAACAAATCAAATACAAATCCTGTACATCTGTGCATCTTTTCACTCCTCTGAAAGCAAAAGAGTTACTCAATATTGTGATTCATAGAAAGAAATGTCAGAAACCCTAATTGCTCTAAGGGTCACCAGGCTGCTTAAAGGGGCTTAAATGCATTATGATCTTATGGATTTCTTTTTCAGTTCATAAAGAGGACTTCCAATTAAATTATCACACCCTGTTGGCTTATTATATTCAATTTCTGTTTTTAAACCATATTTTTGCTCAATTTTTTAGTGAACAAACACTTTGGGCCTGATTTGAAATAAAGAGCGCTACTTTGCATTGACAAAAATTAACTGTCTGCTTGCTGTAAGTGGGTGTGCTGCAGGTGATCTGCTAAAGTTGCCGGCGCAAATGATGTGCAAGATGTGCAAATTAGTTTGGTTCTGGACTATTAAAGAGAGCAGATTGCGAGTTCTACTGGCAATTTGAAAGCAGCTGTAAATGGAAGATGAATTTCCAACCCCAGATGCTGGAATTACAATTTACAGTAATAATTCTAAATACAATGGAACACGGAACATTATAGTGACGAAAGCAGGTGTAAATTTAGGATTTTATATAAGACATGTTTCGAATGGCAAGTTTAACTTGATAGTTTCTAAAACAAGAATTATGACACTAAGTTAAGTCATAGTGGAGCTATTATATAAATGATCAGCTACAGTATTAGCATTAACTGTTATCCTCTACAGTGATATAAATGTCACAATGTACAACTTTCTCTGGGATTATGATAGCTATGTAACATGCTATAAAAATGTGCATCTTTCTATGATTTCTGTGGCTCATAAATTACTTTATTGTATTCCAAAACCTTTGTTTTGAAATACATAGTCACAATGTATTGCTTGGAGTCATGTGTGCCATCCTTAAGTTATTTTCAAGTGCTTTAGCCTCATTCACATTTGGTCAGTTCATCTTATATAGAGGCCAACTTTGGCCTGTTTTCAGCTAATGGATGCCAAGAAGTGCTGTGTCAATCTGCACTGGCAACAGTCCTGCATCCCAGGCAGTGTTTGGCTCCGCTTCCAGTTTGTCCTCATCTTTTATTCAAACTTTACTAAACCAATAAGTCTCATTAATCTCTGCAGCGAGGTGAACTACTCACCCACACTTTTACAAAAAGGTTAGCTAAGGAAATCGGGGTCCTGCATGGATGTTCACATCATTTCTTAAACTCACACCTGGGATGAATGTAAGTAGGTGAGACAATCTATGGTGACATTACACAATTGCTGTTTTATTTTCTAGGTCCTGTCACATACAAAGCACTTCCAAAAGAATAATGTATATATGACCCCACAACAATGGATCAATTTAACACAAGCCAGGGCCCTGATAATTCAAATTCGGCCATAAAGTATTTGCTCTTGTACTTTGAGTCAGGCCTATGCCAGGAGACCTGCTGCTACACCCTGTCGGACAAAATGGATGATTAAATTATCTAGTCTATTGTGTTAAACTGTGTTTAGCTGTCTGGCAGACCTTACATACGCATCCACAGGGTGAAGAATAACACACTTTGAAGTCTGATTAAATCTATGAAGAACTGTTGAAGTGTTTTTTTTTTTTTTTTTTTAGGAAAAAAGATCTAGGTTTAGTTAGAAGTAACAATTCTGAAACTTAATATGAAAACCTATAAAGATTCAAAATCGAATCTGATATTTTTTCAGAACTTACTAAGAAAATGAAAATGCAATATTAAGGTTTTTAAATAGACAGCAGCGTTCAGATTTGATCCACTTTTCACAAAGTCATCAAGACCAAAAAAAAACAGTAAAAACCTACTCAATCCTAGTAAAGCAATAGAAATATAAATGCTTTCCAAATGTCCAAATGTTTCCCCTATCAGTCAGAATCTAAGTTGTGATCTGAATCCTTCAATCCACAGTGCAACAGATATACCTCCTCTGCATTAGGGCTAGCACTAGCACAACTCTAAACCCAATCATGCCATTCATGCATTTATTGCATTCATGATAAGTGAGCGTATGGAACAAAAGTTGCAGATAATTTTTTATACTCCAGTAAATAATTTGGAAAGAACAGATGTTTCATAAACATCCCATCAGGAAATCTACTGGTATCTAAGAAGGGAAATACATTTCTGATCGGACAAAGAGTGAATTGCTAAGAAACCTAATCATTTACTTTTTTATATTTTCAAACATGAAGAAGACAAAATCTAACGCTTCTTATTCAAATATTATGCAACAAACCAACAGCATAAATTTGAAGTTGAATAAATAATGTTCACAGTTTTTGTCGGCGTTTTGATGCATTTTTTTTTTGGCCTTCAAACTTTGTTAAACGATGTTTGGAGTATGCCTCCATCAGCTTTGCATATCAAGAGCCCTTTTGCCTGTCTTCTAGAAAAGCAGGTTAACTTAAGCTAAATTGATATAGAACACTTTAAAAAAATCTGCAAACTCCAAGTCTTAGCAGAGATTTGTGCATTTTTAACTAGAAAGCTCTAACATGTTTATTTTCTATTACTTAAACAATTATTTTCTGACTCTGGCTGGATGTTTAAGGTTCTTGTTTCTTTGTATTTTCTCTGCATTTCCCATACTCTTTACTATTTTGAACAATGAAATTAACACAGCTCTATGAGGTGAGAGCTAAGATCCTAACCTTTCTGTAAGCTAAACTAAATTCTGTTTAGTTTGGTCTTTATAATGCTGAGAGTTCACTAAATATCTCCAATAAACCTTCAGAGACAGAACAGCTGAATTTATGTTGAGATTAAATTATACAGTATTTTATAATTGAGATTACTTTGAAATGATGCAAAGGGTTCAATAAAAAGACCCACAACATTTATCTGCCTGTTATTTGTAACACTACTTTATTTTTGTACACAATATGCAGTATTTTGTGTAAGTCTGTCAATTACAAGCATAGGTTTTTGTTACAGCTATTCATTTCATACATGTTTCAAGGTTGTAACTTATGGTAGTATTCCCTGTCTCTTACAGTATGTTTATACAAATATAAGCCAGGATTTTCAATTACTTTAATTTAACTTTTTTTGGGAGTGAATCTGAGGTATTGGCTGCAAAAAAAAAGGTAGAATTCAGGAAATCATCAAGATTCTTCTATAAATCCTTTTAGAATATGGGCATCTGTCGTATAAGGTTCTTTTTCTTCCATTGATACACTTTAAATAAAGGGTATATGGTAGCTGCATCTCATTTTAAGCCATCATCATTTAGACATATGAGGAGGTGAAAAAAAATCTCTTCACCGCTGCGGTCCTGGACGATTCGTGCTGATTGTAGAGCAACAAAACCTCTTTCAAAGCACTCGGCAGAACAGAGGACAGAGTGGGCAGATGAGGATGAGGAAAAGAACAATACAGAAGGAAAAAAAGTGCTGATCTCTCTCTCCCTCCCTCTCATTCAGTATGCTGACTGTTTCTGTACAGAAAACTGACTCCCACGCTTTTCTGCCTGGCCTATTTATCACACTGATCAGGTTATGAGGAACGCGGATGTACACAGGAGGCTCAGTCGAGATGTGCCTATGTAAATGTTTGTGAATATTCTCCAACCTTACAATTTGGAGCACAGACTAGCCTTAAAAAAAAAAAAAAACAAATAAAAGGAAAAAAACACTCACATAAAAACAGCCAAAAGATCAAACTAATTATTCAATGTTCATCTGCTGCCCAGCCGTGCCATTCTTTGGGCTCACAAACGCAATATCAGCTGCCAGTAATGCACTACTTCAAAAGGATCCTACTGTGCAATCAAAAGAGATATGAGATGAGCTATCAAAGTGTCCATATTTTATCATCAACCTTATTCTGCTTTTCCAATGAAGGCAGCACTGCTCAGTGTATCCCTTGTGTGTTCAGGAAGCTACACTTTGTCCTCAATAATCTCTCTACTAACTGTCATCTATACCTACAGGGGTGGAGGGAGAGAAGAAAAAAAATACACACAACCTCCCTGAAAACAGTAATCCAATCAACCCGGAAACATCCTCGAAATAGCAGCCACCATCGCAGGGAATTCACATCTCCTCTGAACTGTGCACAACACACCTCCCTGCATGGACATCCTCTACACAAATGGACTGATGGATGGATGTATAAATGAAGAGATTGATGCCATTTGCATTTCATCAGCACAAAGCAATGATCCTGCTGCTGCTTGCTTGCTTTTGAGATGCAGTGGTGTATCCTCAGAATATCAATGGTAAAACGGGAGGTGTGGGTGGCTGGAGGGAAACGCAAGCTCTGTTCCTAATGTCAGTGTGTTCAAGGAAGCATTAAAATGCATCTACTCAGGGAATATCCTGACAGTCTAATTAGTAGTCAAAATGGAAATACATGCAATAATTCTCCAACGCATTGTTTTGACATAATACCAATGAATTCAGAGGAACTTTTGATCCTGTTTTAGTTTTTTGTTTTTTCTCATGATATTCCCATGATAATTGGCCAAATTATCAAGATTGGAGTTAGAAATCTTTAAAATATAGAATATTGAATTATATTTATTTTCAAACTAGTATCAGGGACAGTTTTAAAGCCATATAGCTAAAAATTTAATTATTGATACAGAATGTATATTTCTAACTCTATATTTTGAACCTTATAATACAAAATGTATTATTTTGACATATCTGTTTCAAAGAAATCTACTTCTTTAAGTTTCAAAGAAAAACATTTTGTCTACAAAATATATTCCTTAGACATCTACCTCTATAAAGCCTGTAATGCTAGAAATAGAACTTTTGATGCATGTATGTAAAGGAACTCTATTTCCTTCCTTTAATCGCATAACACTATTTTCATTAGTTTTGTTTTCGTTTTGTTTTTTTCTAAAAAAAAACAAATGTCTGTGGCCTTATAAATACCATTAAATATGTTTTTTGTCTTCATAATGCCTAGCACATCCTTTTACTATCCTGTCCACTTACTGGATTACTGGACTACTGTTTAAGTCCAGTAAGCTAATGTAATATTAATAGCTTAATTTCCCATACTCATTTTTAGTTGATACTCTCCTCAAAAACCTTTTGCATTGGATACTGTTGAGATCTAAGTCCTGCAGGATGTTTGTGATGTAGGCTACAAAAACCTTTTTTGTAGTTACAGGAGTACAAATGTGACACTAATAGGCTAAAATGTTTATATATATATATATATATATATATATATATATATATATATATATATATATAT
>NW_015151408.1:69177-71036 GCF_000732505.1 Cyprinodon variegatus | reverse complement strand
ATATATATATATATATATATATATATATATATATATATATATGAATTTTTTTTTTTCCTTTAATGTTTGCATATGTAAATATTTGATCAGAATCATCCAATGAGTAGGTCGGGTGTTGAAGTGTAGAATTTTCTCGGTTTAATTAAATAGAACAACATTCTAGAGCCTAACTAAGGTTAAGCTATGTTTCAGAGCCTGAATTGAAATAAAACCGGACAACTATAAAGACCATTAATGGAAGTTTTGGGATGGATTCAGCATATTTCTAAAGAATGGAAAGTAATGGCAACCTACCGCACAGCAGCTGCATCCAGGCACAGGTCTTGTAAACGGTGGAGGTGTTGCAGAAGAAGAAGAGCGCCATGCAGGCGATGCAGCTGAGGATCAGCACCATGGACAGCAGCACGAACACCGAGGCGGCCTTAAAGGCTCCCGACGGGATGGAGGCGAAGTCGGAGAAGCTGCCCACGCAGGTGAGGTCCTGGCTGGACGCCTGCACGCTGCCCACGCAGTAGTGAAACAGGCCGAAGTGGCCGATGTGAGGCGTCTTGACGCTGTCGCCGATCCAGTACGGCTGGATGAACACCACCACGTTGACGATGGCAAAGCAGATGGTGAAGATGGCCCACAGAACCCCGATGGCCCGGGAGTTGCGCATGTAGTTGTCATGGTAGATCTTGGAGGCTTCTTGGGAAGGCAACATGTTTGCTATTCTTATTTCTTTCAACTTCTTCTTTTACTGCACTGGTCTATCCTTCTTTACTCTAACAAGAAAATGAATATGAATATGTAACCCCCCCACACACACAGATTGACACATAAATATCCAAAGCTCTCCTTGCGCTAAGATTTCCTCCGCTTTGCCTTTCTCTGGAATGGGCCTAAAAAATCATGGAACCTGGAAATATGTATGATACCCCAAAAGACAACACATTACAAAAATGACATGTAAGGAATGCTACATTAAAGCAATTTAAAATCATAGCCTACTTCTACTTCTGATGAATAATTTACCAACACCAGTGATTCAACATAGCTGGTTTTCCTTAGGGCTACTCCATGAATGATTAACTAAAAATCCATCAGAATTGGATTTATTTCCTTTCCAATCGTCAGGTGGAGGGGGCTAAAGCTGTTGTTCCTCCTCATCCATCAGTCCAGAGCTTTTCTTCAGGATGTCCTTTGTCACCATCCGGGGGATGAGATGGTGCCTGTAGCGCCAGCGGTAGAGCCCGTTTTTACCTTCCGAGGCATCCGTGGGGGTGCTCCTCAGCCTCTGCTCGCCTTTCCTTTCTAATGTCCACGCAGCATGTGGAAACCGAACCCGGTGGAAAGAAAAGGGGAAAATAAAAAAAACGAAACGCTCTCTGTTTGACGCGAGCCCTCTGTCAAATTTCAACAGTCCTTTCTGGTAAATCCGACATCCTCCACCGCCTTGACTCCATTATCATCATGGTTTTTGTCGTAGCCTTTAACCAGTATGTCTTCCCCCTCTCTCTCTCTCTCTCTGCTTCTCCGTCCTCCTCCTCCTCGCGTTTGTCTGCGCGCTCCCCGGAAGATTGTGATGTTGTAGGCTGCTGATGACAGCGATGGAGCGCGTTCACGTCACCAGCAGCAGCAGTGAGGAGAAATTTGCATCAGTGCGCGTCTCCGCCTGTGATCAACAAGTAACATTCAGGAAACCTGAATTCACTCACGTTTAAAGAGATTATGTTTATATTTTCTAAGAGATTGACCATAGAAGTTTGGAAAAAAAAAATCAAGTCAATCTAAAATCTAATGAACATTTGAGCAGAACAAGGAAATAAATAGCTAATTATTAACCTCCCGGATACAAGCGGCTGAAATTAGTTTTCTCC
>NW_015151408.1:56741-67820 GCF_000732505.1 Cyprinodon variegatus | reverse complement strand
AAGGGATCCTCGGCGCCCTCTGGAGGGCAAGCCTCTGGATCCCAACAGTTATTAAGGGTAATCCCAGCCTCTATCTCCAATGCCTCACACCATTTGGTCGGCTTTAACATGCCCCATAGTGGCCAGCCAAGAGATAATCAACTACTCCTCATATAGGACACTAGATAACTCATTCCTTCCAAAACATTTGATACTTGACTCAGGTCAGTGTGGAAAATTCAACAATAAGACAGTAGAAATGGCAACGATTAAACAGCTCCCAGCTGAGAAACATAGATATCAATTACAAATTTGACAACTTAATTTTATAGACTGATGAAACCAACATTATTTTTATTTTGAAGATGTGCAATCCATTACTTCTGGCTTTAAAAATATCACATATCTAAATTATCAAAATTTTATTCTAAAACGGTTGGCGTAGTGTGTTGGTTTGTTTTATGTTGGCCTGTTTTTGTTTTTTTTTGTTTGTTGTTTTGTTTCTCCGAGGCCTGGTCATGTTTCTGTTTTTGGTTGAATCAGGATTCTGCTTTTTTTTCTTTTTTAAATGGAGTGCACTGCATTAATAAAACAGGACTAATCCAATCTTCTGCCGTTCTGCTTCAATTGTTAGCCTCTTGCTAGCCCTGGCCTGCTGTAGCTTCCTCTGAGCCTCTCCTAGGCCTCTCTGAGCTACCAATGTGCTCCTCAGCTCTCTTCCTGCGAGAGAGCTACGGAGCACATTGGAGCACACAAGGTGCCATCTCTGCGGTTCCTTAGCCAAGGAGGGGGGCAAAGCTGGCCGGCTCATCCCGTTTATGGAGATCTCTTTCCCAATGTTCTCCACTGATTCCCCACTGCATGTATCACTTTAACTCTTTTGACCAGGTGATTAGTCCCCCTGTTTTGGACACTCTTACAAAAACAAACATGGATCGAGAGGAGGAAAAAGATGCTACTCCGCTCAGAAAAAAAAAAAAAAAAAATCAAAAACCCAATAACCGGTGCTTGAAACCAGGCTGTTGCTGGTCGTGTTTGGTGTAAGTCTAGTTTACATACATATTTTTTTAAATAGTATTTTCTAAATAGCAGTTTCTAAGGTGAGGCAAACAAAAAGATTGAGACTTCATTTCACAGGTGATAATAAATAACATACATATAGATAATATATTACAATATGTCACTAAACTCCTGTAATTATTACACATTGTACTTTTAAACACACCATCAATGCTAAAAGAATACCCAGTGTTGATGAAAATAAATGTTTTATTTTCCTCCAAAATCACTTCATCGTGATTTTTGATGTGAGAGCCACTTTTGATTCAACATTTTGAAGAGTAGGTTTAAACTTGTGGTGTTTGCTATGCATTGGACTCCCTCTCTTCTTATCTATCTGGTTGGAAATTCTCCATTAGAAATTACCAACATGTTTTTCTTGTATTCTTTTCTTCTAACATGTGGGGTCCCTCAAGGGAGAGTTCTGGGCCTCGTAATTATTTCTTTATAGATTGTTTCATTAGCTGGCTTTTTTCTGATCTCACCTGTCACATCTGAGTAAATAACATCCAATTTTTTATATCTTCACTTCAGCAGCTGCATAGGCTGCTCAATATCCTGCGTTTAGCAAATGTCTCTTCGGCAGTTTCCTGGTTTTAAATACAAAAAGGACATAGAGCATAACTATAGGCCCTTGTCAGAGGTTTTCTAAAACAAATCACAGAGTAGTAGCTTCTTCTTTTTTATCAGGATCAGGATATTTAGTTGTTTTAAAACTATGTTAAAATAAGAATATTAAGTATGCAGTGCATTTGCAAGACACAGCAAGACGAAAGACCAAAATAAAATGAACAAAATCCAGAAAAACTGCTTAATTCTAGTTGTTGCTTCATATAAACATCTGAATAGATAAAGAACATAAGTCATTGTAGTCCATTTTTGATGCAGTGTTATTTACACTACATCAAAAATGGAACATGAAGTTCATCACAGCAGGGGTATAGTATATCACAATGAATACAATTTAAAGCTTTGTATGCAAAATATAATGTTATACAAAAAAATATATACGGTAATTTATATAATTATATAATATTTTTCAAATTGGGTTTTAAAGAACCAGTTATTAAAATTGACTTGTTCCTTTATTTAAAAAACAGATTGTTCACTGTTCAATTTAACTGTGACTAACCAATTCTATATAAAGTAATATTTTATTTTAATAGTCATAGCTCTAGAATCAAGAGTTGAATTACATATAAACCCGACCTCAAAACATGAAGAAGGCTACAAGATATCAGAAGCAAAACATGCAATACAGTGTGCAGGTCATTGCCAACATAAGTTGCCCCAGTAAGAAAAGCTTCATGTTTCCTCAAAAAGAAAAAGAAACTGACTGAAAACACTACCATGGCAAACCATCCATCCATCCATCCATTTTCTGTCCTGCTTAACCCAACGGGGTCGCGACGGGGTGCTGGTGCCTATCTCCAGCTGTCTAGGGGCCCGAGGCGGGGTACACCCTGGACAGGTCGCCAGTCCATCACAGGGCACCATGGCAAACCTTTTTCCAAAACAACAACTTATTAAATAGGTCAATATTTAAGGAAAAAACAGTGTTTTTCCTTTTAAAAATGTGTCTTCTCTCTTACTTCTGGTATGAAAATAAAATATGTATATTTTTTGAAAAATGCCATAATGACAACCTAGAGCAATGATCATTACTATTATTTTAATCATTGACCAAATCATTGGCCAAGTCAAAGTCTGTTCTTTGTTCAGACTGATACACTGCTGCAGGTCTTTGACAAATATCACCAGCATTGTTGCTAAACCGAAAAGTCCTCCACCACATTAGTCTTAAAGACTGTTTTCCAGTTATGGCCCCAGAGGAGTGCAACTAGTTACTAGGTTCGTCAACTAATCTCACATAACACAAAGTTCCATAACCATGATCCATAAATAAAGTTACCCAGCCTTCATGATATACTTTCCAAACTCTGTTACAGACCCACTTACCAAAACCTGTCTTTACAGCAGGGGTCTTGGCCAAGTGTTTTTCTTCCTCCACGGCTTGTGATGCAGGTTTTGGCTGGTGTTCAGAGTCCTACAGTGGATTACATATTCCTGCTGGAGTGATTCGGCTTGTCTCACCTGTGCTAATGTCCTTCCTTTTTTTTACATGTTGTTCAACCATATTTATATGGTTGAACAACATGTTCCTGTCATATCTAGTATAAATTACAAAAAAATACATGACAAGAGTATTAAATCTAATAATTTCATATAGTACTTATGTTGCCTATCATATAATAAAACTCAAATCAAATAACAGAATATCTGCCGTTAGATTCAATGACATATGATGATATTTACTTCTGAGGAAAGATCAGGTAGGATTTCACTTGATTCCACTCCCATCCTTAGACCTGTTCTCATTTTAGGTCCAAAGAAATTTTCAGTGAGATGAACAGATGAAGAGTTTTCTGTGGTTGAAAAGCAAGAACTCCAAGTTAATATTGAATGGAATTTTACACCTCTTGCTCCATAGCAGTGGCATTAAAAAGGTAGATCAATATGCTTGTATACGTATTAAGACACAGCTTCTATTATTCCAAGTTTTTAAAAGATTAAGGTAAATATTTGAAAGTTGGTGTTCTGACTTTTTGTAATGGGTATTTGCCCTTCAGAGGAACGTTTCCTAACATCCTGGTCATGATGTAGAAACACCTTTCATGAGAAAACATATGGGCTATATGAATAGGGTGGAAACATTACTGAAAGTATCACACATGCTTAATATATTCTTGTCATAGATTGAATACAAAATGTGCTTTGTTTTTTAACATTTAGACCTATATAAAACCTGTTTTTAGCTAACAGATTAGATTTTTAGGTAAGTGAAAATCTTTGAGTTGTGCCCTTGCCAACTTTTTTCTCTCTCGCCATGAGTTCACCATTAACAAACATGACAACAATCTCATTAATCTAATCTAAAAAAAAACATGCACACATGTACTGTACATGTCCAGACCACATCTCTCATGCCTTCATTTTAATCTTCATCTTTCTTATACAATCCAGAAACATAAAAAATATTAACAGCAAAACTCAGACTGGATAAATGCAGACAGACCCAAACCTCAAACAATACAGATTTTATGCAATAAGAAATCCAAGAAGCTGGAATGGCGTGAAAAAATGCAAGCCTGATTGTTAGACTTAGACATAATTTATTATGAATTTGTATGCACAGAGTGTACAAAATTAAGTCTGTTGCATACAGCTTACAATTAAAAACTGTTTTCGTACCTGAGACAAGATTTCTCCTAAATCACTCATATGAACAATTTTAATTCAATTCAATTCAGTTTATTTATGTAGCACCAATTTATAATACATGTCATCTCAAAGACCTTTACAGTTGAACAGATTATACAGTCAAATTGATTAAAAGTTTTCTATCTAAGGAAAACCAGTTGATTGCATCGACTCATTAAATCAGATGCAATCCCTGACACTAAGCATTCATGCAGCGAAAGTGGAGAGGAAAAACTCCCTTTTAAGAGGAAAAAACCTCCAGCAGAGCCAGGATCAGTGTGAGCGGCCATCTGCCGGGGCCGTTCCATTAGACAGAAGCAGAGATACAAAAGGCAACTGTAGAAGGCCCCATCCAGGAAACACACAGCCAGGCAGATGAGCTCCGAGGCAGCTCCCATGTCAAAGGATGCAGAGAGCACATCCATTCAGTCACAGTCAGAGAAACAGGACTACACTGAAAAACAGGCCCATCTCAAACATCTACAAACAAAGGTGTTGACAGCAGCAGCACAGCTGATATTTCTCTCCAGGATGGTGTCATTTAAGAATGAATTTGTGCATACGAAATGTTCCTGCATGAGGCCCAAGAACATTGGGAAGAAGATAAGAAAAAAATAAAAATTTGAACATCAGAGTAAAATACATGTATGGCATAAACCAAAGGTAAACTGTTACTGAGCAAAACTTTGTTCACTCCGAGTATGTTTTATTCCTGTGTTCAAGGAAAGGATCCTATATGAAACATGGAGTTGTAAAAGTCTATGTTTGTGAATGCTTCAATACAACTCAGCTTAACAATATAGAAATTATCAATTTTGCCATGTCAATCAACCAAGGACTGGATGAGAATTGCAAAATGTTTCTCAGTCAAGTTTTAGACTGAACCTTTATTATTATTTTGCATTACTTGGAATGACTTAAAAAAAATTATATTTAACATCTGAGAGGACAAGGGCAAGGCTTTCTTGGACAGATGTCAGAACCTTGTTCATGGCAACAAGAAATTTCTCAGAAGACTTAATTCAACAAAAAAGGGAGAGGATAGCTATTCGGTTTTCGGTGTCTTAATTTCCCTCTTAGCTGTAAAAAGAAAATAAAAATTCTTAGTAAGTAAGGATTTATTTTGTTCGTTTGTGATTTTAATGCAATTATACATTAATCTGTGAACGTTTCCTGGCAATCAAGATTATTCTTTTAATGGGTTTTCTAAATTTTCAGCATGGCTGTGTGGCAGAATTAAAAAAATAGGGCAAAAAGGAAGTTTAATTGATGTTATAACTAATCTGTTTTAGTGCAGCATGTCTTGGATTACCAGTCCCATACATATCATGGAGGAAAAAAAACAAACCCCTCTGTCTACAGCAGTGTGGTTAACAGCATTTACTCCCTTCCTTCTTTATTCATTTGTCTTGCATTCCTCTGGACCCAAATGTTTCCTCAACTGTTAAAGCTTTCTTCTATCCATTAAAAGCTTTGTTAGTAACTCAGGGGAGAAACACATCTGCCCTGCAGCTAACAGTTTCTCGTTAAACTAGGCCAAGACTGGTCTGTGAGAGGGTGGATTGTATATTTTTGAGAAAAGAGGGGGCTGGGGGTGTGATACATTTGGTTTCCCTGTAAGTTGGCTGTGGCTGGGAAACAAATATTAGATGAAATAAGCAAACCAACTGAAAAAAGCCTCATTCCCACACTTGCTTGATTATTCTGATGTTGAAGAAAGTACCTCATTCTGGATTATCTTCTGGCCAAGTTGTATGTTAAAGCCCACATAGCACATCTGGATGCTGTCTAAACAAACATGGATTTTTTTGCCCTCTGCTTCCACAGCCCTCCATCGTCCTTGATCCTGAGGCCTCCTGTCATCTGTGAGCAGCAGCAGGGGAGTTGACAAGCTGTGTGTGCATGTGCGCACGTATGCCATGTGTGAGTTTATATCCCCTGTGTGAGAATGCATGCTAAATTTGGCAGAGTGAGAGCAAAAGGTGCTGTGTAGCTGCTGAAGTGAGGACATGTCAGTGGGAGAAAATAGACCTGTGCAGAGCTCGGGGAAGCCTCTTGAGAAACAGAAGGTTTTGTCATTAGGGGAACAGATGGCTTTTTGAATTATTTTGTGAGTAATGTCAGTGTGCATGCATTCATGCGTTTTAGGATAGTTTAAGTGGAAGGTGCTTGTTGATGTGAGAATAATGTCATAATGTCAGCCTTGTGTTGCCTTTGAGTTGTAGTTTGCATCTGCATTTTTTTTTTTTTGGACTAATATTTGAATTATACATTGCTCATTTTAAGAGCTTACCATGGATGTGTTTAACACAAAGCTTTTCCCAGCATGCTTCCAGTTCATTGCACAGCACATAAACTCTTAGGAGCTTGTGTGAGACTGCCATCTATTGCATTATAAATGAACTGCAGGATAGAAACTAAATGGAAATCATTAACTAATTCCATGGACAAAAAACAAACAAACAAATATACAAACAAAACAACTTTTCAAAGAAACACAAAGACCTTCCCAAATATTTTGGATCCAGTGTTTATGAGTTCAGTCATTTCTCAAACACTGAGGCCCCTGGAGTATTTCATGCATAATTCTAAGTAAGGTCTATTTTTAGCCATGGATTAACATAAATATGGAAGAATTAGCATAAACAGGATATTAATAAGTCACCTACAGTTCATGTTCAGGATGGGGATGTTCTCGTTATCTTGTTTGCTTTGCTTTCTTTCTAAGCTTGAATGAAAATTACCAAGACTAACCAAACCCAGACATCAACAATGAAAATGTACATTTTGTTACTCAAGCTTTTTTTCATCCACTTCTTATAACCTGGAATGTAATTAAAAGGAATTTGATCTATTTTTGTCTTAAGCTTTAACAGTTATAATTTGTATGTGACGTTAAAACACCATCAAAAGTTATTCTATAGGTTACTAATAGTTTTTCTATCATATAGATGCAATGCAAGTTCTAAAATTATTTGCACTATTGACTATTATTTGTAACTTCTGTTAATGTTTTGTCTTCTGATAGGCTGTGCAGTTTGTATACATTTCCATTCATAATATAAAAAAACACCAAAATCTTTTATTAAGACACATTTTCATATAAATTTTTAATGATCACATGTAACAGAAATATCTTTTGAAATGTAGAGCTTTAGCTATTTCTCCTTTAGCTCTTCGCCATAGCTTCCTGGAATTTAGACTCATATCTCCTGACAGGGTTGGTATCATCAAATCATGTCATGATTACTTTTGCTTTTACCAAAACACTGAATCTATTATCCTTACTGTAAGTCATTTTGTAAGTAATTTGAGGGAATGCTTTAAGTCATTGTCCACTTGGAAGGCCCACTTAAGTCAAGCTTTTTCTACCTATGTGTTGTCTTGGGATGTGGGTGCTTCCTTTATGATAATATGTATTTTGTGAAGGGGACGAGTCTTTCTTGCAGCTTAACACTTGATATACACACCTATTTAGCTGCCAACTATGACGTCCATAATTATGGCCAAAAACCTTCACCTGAAATAACGATAACTGTAATATGCAAAAATGCAAGCCATGGTAAACAAGGCTCCAAGAAATGTAGGATAATGTCAGAGCGACATAGTGTAGCACAATGTTACCTGAGGCATTTAATGTGGCCTTTTGCCCGATCAACGAACATTAACGCAGGGCCTACACTGACACAGATGTGGTGCAGCTGCGAGGCGGGTGTGCTGCAAAAAGACACTTGTACACAACTACAGGGGGGCTGACCCAGCTGCGACTGTGGCTGCAGAAACAATGCTCGACAGTTAAGAGGATTTTTCCAAGTTTTAGTGGAAAACTCATCTATTTGGTTTGAAAAAAATACATTTTCATTCTGTAATAGACCTTCTGTTTTCTTTGTCTTTTCTCTTTGCTTTTTTATTGTTGTAAGTCAACTTGGTATAAGTTGGTAGGTTTATTTTTCTGGAATTCAGCAGAACTTGGTTTTTATTTGTTGCCTAGCTTTTCATGTTTGGCTTATAAATTTCAGGAGCTTAAATGCGTAGGCCATTGTATTGTTCTACCAAACTTCCTTGTCATATAATTTTATGATCTGCATAGCAAAGGCAAAACGGCACCATAGCATATGCATTAGCAGACAGAGGAAGCCATTTGCATTTAGGAAAGCTGGTTACTGAATATTGTAACTAAATGAATTAGTAAATATCTAACACACGTTTTTATCAAGAATAAAATCAGGCTGTGAATCTATATTTAAAGCCCATTCCAACACATTGCCTTGGATACAGTTTATTTCCATATGGTTCGTTATTAATTAACCAAAGCAAACCTTTTCCATGCTAAATAGAAGAAAAGAATGTAATTATGAAAAGATACAGGAGGCTTGTGTAACCTTATTTAATATGAAATTTGAAAAGTCCTGCAGACACAAAAATGAAACTAACCAGAAATAAACTAAAAGCATGTGAAGAAAAAAAAAATCTGCTACAGAACAATGCTATAATCACACAAAATAAAGAGTAGCATTCAAAACAGTGTGCAAACACAAAACCCACTGCAAATACATAAATGATGCTAAAACAATAAGACTCCACAAGCTTCTTTAAATTTAACAATAAACACTAGAGCATCCTTCACTGCGGCAGAATATGTTACCTCTTTTTTATTCAAGAAAACCTTTTTCTCAGTTACAATATTAATGCAACCTAGTAAGGTCAGTGTTGGGATGTTCTAATTTTCCAGTGGCTTGAACCTTTTTTTTTGTCGTTTTGTTTTCTTTCCAGGAAAAGAGATACCTCTAAGTTCTGTTATTAAGTTGAAGTCTGACATTTCTTTTTGAGGAAATTGTTTGGATTAGTTTTCAATGTTTCCAGATTTGTAGACCTTTTATCTTTGTAATTAATTTATTCATTTAACAAACAGCTTATATTCCATAATTGAACCTCTAGTTGTGCTTAGCGTTGTACTTAACTCTTCAACATTTTTTGACATCTTCGACTTGTATCATCTGGGGTAACAGCGTCAAAGGAAATGACTTATAGAAGCTCACAAGCTGATGAAGAAGGTCTGGTCTAGGACCATCTAGAACCTCTGATTTCACAAAGAAGAACTCTTTAAATGAACACCATTATGGACAACAATGAGCCTCCTCTTCTGAAGTGTAAATCTCTTTAGTCAAAGACTTCCCCAGACTCGGTGGAAGACAGATCTACAATGTTCTGCCTACAGCTATCAACATGTGCAACAGCTTGTTGAAATGAAATTAGTTGCTATTAAGTATTTTTGAATCTGATCCATTTTGATCAATTAAGTATTTTTTAATTGAACTGATTACGATTTTCAGGACAAACTTAATATAGGTGGTCCACAAACAAAACAAAACAAAAAAATCCCAAACTAGATATATTAAAGTTTGTGGTTGTAGAATGACAAAATGTGAAAAGCAGCAGCACTCAAACTAACTTCGTGTGAACAAATACCACACAGCATGCTATATGTCACTACACAGTCCTTTAGCTGGACCCTGAAGTGGTTCGCTTGCGCTGTGAATGTGTAATATTTATAGTGCACTGAAGGTAAAAAGGGAATTTGATGTAAGAGGAAAAAGCAAAATTAATAACTCATATTTTAATATGAAATAGTTTCAAAATGTGTCGTGGGGATACAGAGGTGCACGTGCACATGCATTTCAACACCAAAGTAGCAACAAAAACGTTTTTTTTTTTCCAACACCAACACAGTAGTGGAGCAGTTTCTACAACATAAACAATTTATTGTTACTCCATGATGTTGTTGTGCTTCGTATGTAAATCTGTGTATGAAAGACTCAGTGTCAACTTAAGGTGTAAATTCTCCTGCTTTTAACAATCCCCTGACCGATCCAGCAGTGTAAAGGCGACCAATGTTTTGAACTCACAACACCCACATAATTTATGTTATTGATTCAGAGGATTAAAGTATTAAAAATGTCACAATTAAAAGTTTGCTGCCTAAAACGGATATAGAAAACCTTTAAATGCCAGTTATTTGTAGAAGCTTAGATGACTCTTACATCTTCCTTTTTTAGCAGAATCTATATAGAAACTATTAATCAATAAAAAAAATGTCATGTAGCTGTAGCTCACCATACAATTTGCAGCTAGAGTGCTTACTAGCATTAACAAACTTATAACATCCCACAGCACCTTAGATCACAGGGAAAGATTAGATTTCAAAATCAGATCACTGTTTGAGGCACTGAATGCTCTCGGGCCTAAATACACCCCATAGGTTCTGATCAGAATGTCCTCTCAGGTACTTTCATATCAGTTTAACTTCAACAGTCAAAGGCAGCTCTAAACAAATGTTTAGCTTCAACTTAATAGAACTGAGGCTTTCAGCACTTTTACAGTCTTTTGGAAGTTTGTTCCAGATAATAGGAGCATAGAAACTAAATCCTGCTTCTCTATATTTGGTTCTAATTCTGGGTGTACAGGGTAGGCTTCAACTGGAAGACCTGAGCTTTCTGGGAGGTTGACATTACAGTACACTGAAAAAAATTATATATCAGGGTTCTGATACATTCAGACTGACATAAGTTTCATTTTCAGTTTAGTTTATTTATATAGCGCCAAATTCACAACACAAGTCATCTCAAGGCACTTTACAGTTCATCAGAGCATACAGTCAAATTGATTCAAAGTGTTCTATCTAAGGAAAACCAGTTGATTGCATTGACTAATTGACTCAAATACAATCCCTCACACTAAGCATGCTTGTAGCGACAGTGGAGAGGAAAAACTCCCTTTTAA